>NC_045962.1:86475118-86521573 GCF_010909765.2 Amblyraja radiata | reverse complement strand
GAGCTATCAGAGATATCAGAGTTCTATCAGAGATAGATAGGTAGTGATTAGTAGGGTGTCAGAGGTTACGGGGAGAAGGCAGGAGAATGGGGTTAGTAGGGAGATATATCAGCCATGATGAATGGCGGAGTAGACTTGATGGGCCGAATGGCTTATTCTACTCCATCACTTACTCAGCATGGCAAGCAAAACTCCAAATGCGGCCTCAACCAGGTCTTGTACATACTCTACCTTTCGTTACGCCAGACAGCGCGGGAAACAGCCCTTCGGCCCACCGCGTGTCCGCGCCGACCAGCGATCCCGGCACACTACCACTTTCCTACACACACCAGGGACAATTTACATTTACCACCAAGCCAATTAACCTAGAAAAACTGCACAGTGCGGGTAGGAAACCGAAGATCTCGGAGCAGAAGAACACCCACTGCAGGTCACGGGGGGGAAGAACGTGCAAACTACCATACAGACAGCACCCGTAGTCCTGTAATTGGGACGACAGATGGCACAATGGGCTAAGTGTTCGGCTGGCAACCGGAAGGTAGCGGTTCGAATCCCGCTGGAGTGCATACTGTCGTTGTGTCCTTGGGCCAAGAACACTTCACCCACCTTGTCCTGTGTGTGAATGTGTGTGAATGTGTGTGAGTGATTGGTGGTGGTCGGAGGGGCCGTAGGCGCAGATTGGCAGCCACGCTTCCGTCAGTCTGCCCCAGGGCAGCTGTGGTACAGAAGTAGCTTACCACCACCGAGTGTGACTGAGGACGTGAATGAATAATGCGATGTAAAGCGCCTTGAGTATTAGAAAGGCGCTATATAAAAAAAAAAAAATCCATCCATTGTAGTCGGAAGCCAGCGAGAGATGTCGGTGCCTGCCTTCAGCAAGATGCGATGCTTCTGGTGGACTTTCCATTTTAGGAATAAGCTTGTCATGTTTACCCTCATCTTCCCATCTTGGCACGGTTGGACTTAGTTTTGATAAGACTTCCAAACTTCTGATGCAAGCCTCTGGCACCTACTCTGATGTCACCATGTTCCCGAAAGGGCGGGAGATGAGCTGAGCTGCCCAGTGTTAGCTTGGTTTAAGTTTCGAGATAGCAGTCCAACTTGTCCAACTTTTCTTTACGACGAAAGCTCTCTAAACCAAGCCTAATTCTGCTCGTAGAACCTACGAACTAATAGGCAATAGACAATAGGTGCAGGAGTAGGCCATTCGGCCCATTGAGCCAGCACTGCCATTCAATGTGATCATGGCTGATCATCCCCAATCAGTACCCCGTTCCTGCCTTCTCCCCATATCCCCTATCTTTAAGAGCCCTATCCAGCTCTCTCTTGAAAGCATCCAGAGAACCGGCCTCCGCCGCCCTCTGAGGCAGAGAATTCCACAGAATCACAACTCTCAGTGCGAAAAAGTGTTTCCTCGTTTCCGTTCTAAATGGCTTACTCCTTATTCTTAAACTGAAACATAGAAACATAGACAATAGGTGCAGGAGTAGGCCATTCGGCCCTTCGAGCCTGCACCGCCATTCAATATGATCATGGCTGATCATCCAACTCAGTATCCCATCCCTGCCTTCTCTCCATACCCCCTGATCCCTTTAGCCACAAGGGCCACATCTAACTCCCTCTTAAATATAGCTCTTAAATCCCTCTTAAATATAGAAAGAGCATCAGCTCTCCTCCCCAGCAGCTCCTCCTGAAGAAGGGTCTCAGCCCGGAAACGTCACCTATTCCTTCGCTCCATACTCGCTGCCTCACCCGCTGAGTTCCTCCAGCATTTTTGTCCACCTTTGTTTTTTCCAGCATCTGCAGTTCCTTCTAAAGCATCCCCTCCATCTATGTCTCTTATCACTTCATAAACTTGCCCGCACCTTATCCAAACCCCACGTTGCTTTCAGTTCGAGAGATACAGTGTGGCCATGATCCAGATCAGTGTTGGTTTAGTTTATAGGTACAGTGCGGAAACAGGCCCTTCAGACCCACCGAGTCCGCGCCGACCAGCGATCACCCCGCACACTAACGCCCCTGTCCCACTTAGGAAACCTGAACGGAAACCTCTGGAGGCTTTGCGCCCCACCCAAGGTTTCCGTGCGGTTCCCGGAGGTTTCTGTCAGTCTCCCTGCCTGCTTCCACTACCTGCAACCTCCGGCAACCACCTGCAACTCGGGAACCGCACGGAAACCTTGGGTGGGGCGGCAAAGTCTCCAGAGGTTTCCGTTCCGGTTTCCTAAGTGGGACAGGGGCATAACGCTATCCTACACACACTGGGGACAAATTACAATCTTTGCCAAAGCCAATGCAGTAACTTACAAACCTGTACGTCTTTGGACAATAGACAACAGGTGCAGGAGGAGGCCATTCGGCCCTTCCAGCCAGCCATGGCTGATCGTCCCCAATCAATAACCCGTGCCTGCCTTCTCCCCATACCCCTTGACTCCACTATCTTTAAAAGCCCTATCTAGCTCTCCCTTGAAAGCATCCAGAGAACCGGCCTCCACCGCCCTCTGAGGCAGAGAATTCCACAGACTCACCACTCTCTGGATGAAAAGTGTTTCCTCATCTCCATTCTAAATGGCATATAACCATATAACAATTACAGCATGGAAACAGGCCATCTTGGCCCTTGTAGTCTGTGCCGAACACTTACTTACCCCTTATTCTTAAACTGTGGCCCCTGGTTCTGGACTCCCCCCAACATCGGGAACATGTGTCCTGCCTCTAGCGTGTCCAACCCTTAATAATCTTACATGTTCCTGCCTTCTCCCCATCTCCCCTGACTCCGCTATCTTTAAGAGCCCTATATAAACTCTCCCTTGAAAGCGCGGGAGGAAACCGGAGCACCGGAGAAAACCCACGAGGTTCGCGGGGAGAAGTGCAAACTCCGTACAGACAGCACCAGGGGTCAGGATCGAACCCGGGGTCTCTGGTGCTGCGGGCAGCAACTCCACCCCAAATTCCGAATGTCCCCAGCCTTCATAACTTGATGGAATGCAACCAGTTGGTGCTCGGAGCTGGAAATACTTTTTTATTTTCAGGTTTCTTTGCACCTGTCCAGTTCAGCTTCTGATGGCGTTCTCTGTGCAGCTATAACTATGTCGGGCGTCTATATGGAGCGGCTGTACAGAAGGGTGTGGTGGATATTTTAGAGAGCTGGGGATCACATTACAAGCAGCTGATTGGACTGGTCTGTCCCTGTTCCACAGCTGTCTGTAGCAAGCACCCCTGCTTATTATGGCCGTTAATGAGTCTTTAGAAGGTCATATGGGATAGGAGTAAAGTGAGACCATTCGGCCCATCAAGTCCACTCCGCCTTTCAATCATGGCTGATCTATCTCTCCCTCCTAACCCCATTCTCCTGCCTTCTCCCCGTAACCCCCGACACCCGCACTAATCAAGAATCTATCTATCTCTGCCTTAAAAATATCCACTGACTTGTGGCCTCCACAGCCGTCTGTGGCAAAGAATCCCACAGATTCTCCACCCTCTGAGTAAAGAAATTCCCCATCTCATCTCCTTCCTAAAGGAACTTCATTTAATTCTGAGGATGTTACTTCATTCTAATTCTGAGAATCCTCGACTCTCCCACAAGTGGAAATATCTTCTCCACATCCACTCTATCCAAGCTTTTCACTACTTTGTTTCAATGAGGTCCCCCCCCCTCATTCCTTTAAACTCCAGCGAATTGACAATAGACAATAGGTGCAGGAGTAGGCCATTTGGCCCTTCGAATGCAGTCTCCATTGCCACCTCAATGCCACAGGCTGGGACTCTATTCCCTGGAGCGCAGGAGGATGAGGGGTGATCTTACAGAAGTGTATAAAATCATGAAGGGAATGCACAGAGTCTTTTAGCCTGTATTAGACATTCGTGAGACCGCATTTAGAGTATTGCGTGGGAAGGAACTGTAGATGTGATCCCTTTGTGGCTAAAGGGATCAGGGGGTATGGAGAGAAGGCAGGTACAGGATACTGAGTTGGATGATCAGCCATGATCATATTGAATGGCGGTGCAGGCTCGAAGGGCCGAATGGCCTACTCCTGCACCTATTTTCTATGTTTCTATGCTGGTTTAAACCGAAGGTAGACACAAAATGCTGGAGTAACTCAGCGGGACAGGCAGCATCGCTGGAGAGAAGGAATGGGTGACGTTTCAGGTCGAGACCCTTCGACAGACTCCGACTCTTCAGACTTCAGTCTCGACCCCATTCCTTCTCTCCAGAGACGCTGCTTGTCCCGCTGAGTTACTCCAGCATTTTGTGCCTACCTTTGATTTAAACCAGCATCTGCAGTTCTTTCCTACACATAGAAACATAGAAACATAGAAAATAGGTGCAGGAGTAGGCCATTCGGCCCTTCGAGCCAGTGTACACATATTGTTTTAGTACCCGGTTTGTTGGGTGACAGAGCCTGGATTAAAACACAAGCAGTGCGCAGGAAGGAACTGCAGGTGCTGGTTTAAACCGAAGATAGGCACAATAATGCTGGAGTAACTCAGTGGGACACGCAGCATCTCTGGAGAGAAGGAATGGGTGGCGTTTTGGGTCAAGACCCTTCTTCAGGAGACCGTGTGCCAACGCACCCTCGCCTGCCCTTCCCTCACCGGAACAATATAACTGGAGGGACACAAGCAAAGATCCACTTTAGTATCTTTTGACACGAGTTTCCTCATCTGGTTTACATTCTCCATGTAGCTAGACATGTCCAAACCAGAGCTGGGACCAGAGCAGCTTCACCCCCTGGTGGACAAGCTGTTGGTTGCAAAGACCGGCCCCAAATGAACCCAACCTCCACCTGGTCAAAGATGGAGACAAAGTGCTGGAGTAACTTTGGGCGCAGGGGGCGGAAATCCCGGGGAGGCCAGGGGGGGACACGCCCCCCCTCTGTTTTGAGAGGTGGGGGACGATCCCCCCCAAGTTTTTGTAATCCGGATTTTAAAACCCGGTGAAATCTCCGCTTTCCGCAAGACAGTGGGGGTAGGACTGCTGATTGAGGGCGCCGATTGGACGAGAGAGACGTCGGTCAGCAGGCAATGGGGGCGGGACATGATGAGTCAGCGCGATCATTGGAGGAGGGAGGAGTGGGGGGGGGTGGGACTGAAGATAGAGCGCAATGATTGGAGGAGGGAGACGTGGCACAGACCTGCGCCTCATCCACAGCCAGGATCGATCCCGGCCGGCTCTCCGGCGCTGTCCTGTCCCCTCCCGAGTGCCCCCCTCCCCCCCTCCCCCCCCCCCACGGGTGGCCAGAGAGGTCGGGAGTCAGACGGGAGCGGCGCCCCCAGGCCCACAGCCAGCGCAGAGAAGCAGCGCTAAACCCAGCTCAACTCTGCCAGTCCCGCCAGGTTAACCTACAGCCCTGCCTGGACTTGCGGGAAATATGACCCAGGTTTACAGCCAGCGCGGAGAAGCAGCGCTGGTGTCCTGTCAGTCCAGGCAGGGCTGTAGGTTAATCCGTCGAGACAGGCAGAGTTGAGCTGCATTTAGTGCTGGATTGAGCCTCCGAAGACTCGCGCGCGTGCGTGCGTGCATGTGTGTGTGTGTGTGTGTGTGTGTGTGTGCCCCGGTCCCCTCCATATTTTGATAGCGATTTCCGTGCCTGTTTGGGCGGCACGG
Organism: Amblyraja radiata; assembly: GCF_010909765.2. Classification (NCBI taxonomy): domain Eukaryota; kingdom Metazoa; phylum Chordata; class Chondrichthyes; order Rajiformes; family Rajidae; genus Amblyraja; species Amblyraja radiata. The sequence goes on along the minus strand of NC_045962.1, from coordinate 86,515,968 downwards.
TGGCGCAGCGGGTGAGATCATACACGGTCTCCTGAAGAAGGATCACTGGAGTTTAGAAGGATGAGAGGGGTTCTTAAGGGCCTGTCCCACTTTCACAACCTAATTCACGACCTCTGTCGAGTTTGCCCTTGACTCATACTCGCAGCAGAGCCATCACGAGGTCGTAGGTAGGTCGTAGGAACTCGTGGCATCAAGCAGGTCGGGGCGTTTTTTCTAGACTGATGAAAAATGTCCACAAGTAAAAAACGGTTGTGAATTAGGTCGTGAAATGGGACAGGCCCTTTATGGAAACATATTAAATTCTTAATGGATTGGACATTGAAACATGTTCCCAATGTTGGGAGAGTCCAGAACCAGGGGTCACACAGTTTAAGAATAAGGGGGAGGCCGTTTAGTACTGAGATGAGGTAAAACTTCTTCAGCCAGAGAGTTGTGAATCTGTGGAATTCTCTGCCACAGAAGGCAGTGGAGGCCGATTCACTGGATGTATTCAAGAGAGAGTTAGATTTAACTCTTAGGGTTAACGGAATCAAGGGATATGGGGAAAAAGCAGGAACGGGGCCCTGTTTTGGATGCACAGAGGAACTTCATTTAATTCTGAGGATGTTACTTCATTCTAATTCTGAGAATCCTCGACTCTCCCACAAGTGGAAATATCTTCTCCACATCCACTCTATCCAAGCTTTTCACTACTTTGTTTCAATGAGGTCCCCCCTCATTCCTTTAAACTCCACCGAATTGACAATAGACAATAGGTGCAGGAGTAGGCCATTTGGCCCTTCGAATGCAGTCTTCATTGCCACCTCAATGCCACAGGCTGGGACTCTATTCCCTGGAGCGCAGGAGGATGAGGGGTGATCTTACAGAAGTGTATAAAATCATGAAGGGAATGCACAGAGTCTTTTAGCCTGTATTAGACATTCGTGAGACCGCATTTAGAGTATTGCGTGGGAAGGAACTGTAGATGTGATCCCTTTGTGGCTAAAGGGATCAGGGGGTATGGAGAGAAGGCAGGTACAGGATACTGAGTTGGATGATCAGCCATGATCATATTGAATGGCGGTGCTGGCTCAAAGGGCCGAATGGCCTACTCCTATTTTCTATATTTCGACCGGTGAGCCGGCAGCTTCGCCAGCAGCTGTTCGTCCTTTCCACATTTGTTTTGTTTTTAGAATGTCTAAAAGTGTGTTTTAGTGTGAGGGGGGTGGAAGGGGGGGGAAACTGTTTTTTAGTCACTTACCTCGGTGGAATGCGACTTTACTCCTAGTTGCATTCCGCCCTCCCTCGCGGCCTAACAGCTTGGATTGGTGCGGCCTCTCCCGGAGTCGGGTCCAGAGCTGCAGCAGCGGGCGCAGCGCGGACTTTCCGTCGCGGAGCCGGGCGATCCCTCGCCGGGGGTCGCTAGAAACATAGAAACATAGAACATAGGTGCAGGAGGAGGCCATTCGGCCCTTCGAGCCAGCACCGCCTTTCATTGTGATCATGGCTGATCGTCCCCTATCAATAACCCGTGCCTGCCTTCTCCCCATATCCCTTGACTCCACTAGCCCCTAGAGCTCTATCTAACTCTCTCTTAAATCCATCCAGTGACTTGGCCTCCACTGCCCTCTGTGGCAGGGAATTCCACAAATTCACAACTCTCTGGGTGAAAAAGTGTTTTCTCACCTCAGTCTTAAATGACCTCCCCTTTATTCTAAGACTGTGGCCCCTGGTTCTGGACTCGCCCAACATTGGGAACATTTTTCCTGCATCTAGCTTGTCCAGTCCTTTTATAATTTTATATGCTTCTATAAGTAACCCCTCATCCTTCTAAACTCCAGCGAATACAAGCCTAGTCTTTTCAATCTTTCCTCATATGACAGTCCCGCCATCCCAGGGATCAATCTCGTGAACCTATGCTGCACTGCCTCAATCAAAAGGATGTCCTTCCTCAAATTAGGAGACCAAAACTGTACGCAACTGTACAGATGAAGTGCTCCGAAAGCCGGCCTGTGGCCTATAACATCCTGAAGCCGCGGTCTGCGGAGCTTCTTGCCGCGGGCGCGGCGCGGACTGTTCGAGCTCCGACCGCCGGCCTGAGGCCTATAACATTATGAAGCCCCGGTCTCTGGTAGGAAGTGGCCGATTCAGGACCTCCACGCCGCGGAGTGTCCGTCTGTCCCGACGTCGGAGTTTCGAGCATCCCGACGAGAGGGTCTGCGCATCGGGCCGTCTGTATGGGCTACTACGGAGAGTTCATGGCCCCGACCACGGATGAACAAAGGAGGAGGACTGACATAGTTATTGCCTTCCACCATAGTGAAGTAAGTAAGTTTATTGGCCAAGAATTCACATACAAGGAATTTGCCTTGGTGCTCTGCCCACAAGTAACAACATGACATACAGTGACAGTTACGAATGACTCAGGAAACACTACACATTAATAATAATAAAACATTAATGATAAAACATCATTGATCAAGCATGTGAACCAACAAAATACCAGATCAAAGGGAGGCTACAGATTTTTGGCTGTTGAGTAGAGCAACAGGGTGTGGCCACAGGGGGAGATGGCAGCCCTACCGGCAGTCTATTTGTCTTTTCATTCTTTTTGCTATTTATTTATTTTTTAGTTTGTTCTAAGTTTGTTTTATTGTTCTTTGGTGTGTTTTATGTGGGGGGAGGGGAGTGGGGGAAACTTTTTTCATGTTCTTACCTTCCCGGAGATGTGATCAATTCTCGGATCACATTCTCTGGGTACTGCGGCCTACAATCGCTGGAGCTGGAAGCCTCCTCGGACTGTCGTGAGCCCCACCCCAGGGCGCGGATTTAACATCGGAGCGGGTCGCTTGCCTGGGATCGCTCGCTCCCACCGTGACCACCGCAGACTTTAACATCAAGGACTCACAGACTCGGGTGAGGCCTAGTCGGGTGCTCCAACGCCGCGGAGGGCTCAACCAGCCCCGACGTGAGATACGATCGCCCGGCGCGGGGGAGTTGACATCCCCCCCGATGCGGGAGTGGAGCGCCTCGACGCGGAGGGCCTGAACGCCGGCTACGGGGGTCAAGATCGTCCTGTCAACGGGGGTTCAAGGCCCACGACCGAGGAAGAGCTAGGGGAAGGACTTGAACTTTATTTTGCCTTCCACCACTGTGAGGAGTGTGTAGGAGTCACTATGGTGGATGTTCAATGTTAAAATGTGTTTTGATTGTTCCGTTTCCAAGATGGCTGCTGGAAGGAAGAGTAAACGCTGGCGCGATTAGCTGCCGCTGCTCTCTCTCTGAATTGAGTATTGTTGATGTCCTTACTATTTATTTATTATTTTTTTGTTGTTATATTTTTTTTTTGTTTTGTTCCATTCCGCTTACATGTTTTGTAATCTGCTTACTAAATTTTGTAAGGTGTTCTTGAGAGTCCTTGAAAGGTGCCCATAAGTATAATGTATTATTATTATTAACTACTCGTGGATAAAAACAGTTTTTATGTCTGGCTGTGGCAGCTTTGACAGTCCGGAGTCGCCTTCCAGAGGGAAGTGATTCAAAGAGTTTGTGGCCAGGGTGAGAGGGGTCAGAGATGATCTTGCCCGCTCGCTTCCTGGCCCTTGCAGTGTACAGTTCATCAATGGAGGGAAGGTTGCAGCCAATAACCTTCTCTGCTGATCGGACGATTCGCTGCAGCCTCCAGGTGTCGTGCTTGGTGGCTGAGCCCAACCAGACTGTGGTGGATGTTCATGGTGAATTATATTGTGTATTGTGCTCTTTTTGTTTGGATGGCTGCATGGCTACATTTCACTGTACCTCAATTGATGCATGTGGCAATATGAACTTGAACTTGAACTTTCTTTGTAAGAAGGAATTTTATTGCAAAACCAGCATCTGCAGTTCCTTCCTCTCACACACCAGCGGTATGAATATGGATTTCTCTCACTTCAGGTAACCCCGGCATTCCCTCTATCTCTGCATCCCTCGCCCACCCAGGTTCTCATTTTCACCTACAAAGCAACTAACAATGGCCTCTTTCCTTCATCATCTTTCATTCATTGTTCTTCACCTCTCTATATTGTAGAGTCATATACAGTGATATAGCGTGGAAACAGGCCCTTCGGCCCAACTTGCCCACACAGGCCACCATGTCCCAGCTACACTTGTCCCACCGGCCAGCGCTTGGCCCATATCCCTCCATATCCATGTACCTGAGATGGCGCAATGGGCCGACAGGTGGCACAATGGGCTAAGTGTTCGGCTGGCGACTGGAAGGTAGCCGGTTCGAATCCCGCTTGGAGTGCATACTGTCGTTGTGTCCTTGGGCAAGACACTTCACCCACCTTTGCCTGTGTGTGAATGTGTGTGAGTGACTGGTGGTGGTCGGAGGGGCCGTAGGCGCAGAATGGCAGCCACGCTTCCGTCAGTCTGCCCCAGGGCAGCTGTGGCTACAGAAGTAGCTTACCACCACCGAGTGTGACTGAGGAGTGAATGAATAATGCGATGTAAAGCGCCTTGAGTATTAGAAAGGCGCTATATAAATCCCATCCATTATTACTATTATTATTACCTGTGTAAGGAGGAGCCATCTTGGGGAACGGCTGCTAACCAGCAGCCGTCCGTTTAATTCACTTTTATTTGCAGTTTTAGTAAGTCTTGTGCCTTGTCTGTGGGAGAAATAGTCTTTTTAATGTGGGGGGTAGAGGCTAATAATATTTCTAGGTCCCTACCTGGTCGGTGAGGCAGCTTTTTCTCCGGGCTGCCCCGTCGACCCGTCCTCGTGGCCTACCAGCAGGCGTTGGAGCGCCGTTTCCTGGCGGGGACTGCCCAGCACCTCGGCTTCGGTGGCGGCACAGCGCTGGAGCGCTATTGCGGAGCGGAGCGGGCGATGCCTTGCCTGGGTCGCCGCGCTGGATCGACGCGCTGGAGCTCTGGTGAGCTGTGACCGCCGAGATCAACACCTCCGGGCTGCGGGTCTGCGGTGCGGAGCGGAGCGGGCGGCGCCGACTCTAACATCGGGAGCCTGGGAGCTCCAAACCGGCGCGGCCTTGTCGGCTTCGGAAGCCACGGTCTCCAGTTAGGAAGCGGCCGTTCCAGGTGGCCCAGCCGCTGAGAGGGCTCTCCCGACGCTGGGGCAACAGCACCCGGCCAGAAAGGCCAGGAACATTGGGCCTCCGTAGAGGCAATAGCGCAGGCCTCAGTGGTAACCATTGTGGGGGGATGATTTTTTTGTGTGTAAGTTAATATGTTAGTCTGTGTCCAAGATGGCTGTCGGAACTAGGGGAGAATACGTGTTCGGCACGGACTAGAAGGGTCGAGATGGCCTGTTTCCATGCTGTAATTGTTATATGGTTATATGGTTATATGGAAGGGAGAGTGGACGCTGGCGCGCTTTAGCTGCCGCTGCTCTCTCTTCACATTGTGTTTTTGATTTTTTGTCTTTGGAGCGATTTCTGTCTTTAATTTGTGTATTGGTGATGTCCTTATTATTTATTTTACTCCGACTATATGTTTTTTCTCTCTTGTTAATTTCTGTAAGGTGTCCTTGAGACTTTGAAAGGCGCCCGCAAATAAAATGTATTATTATTATTATTATTAACTGTTTGATAAACGTTGGGATAGTCCCAGCCTCTACTACCTCCTCTGGCATCTTGTTCCATACACCCACCACCCTTTGTGTGAAAGAGTTACTCCCCAGCGGTATGACCATTGACTTCTCTAACTTCAAGTGAACCTTCGATTTAAACCAGCATCTGCAGTTCTTTCCTGCAAGAACCTGCGGGAGGAAACCGAAGATCTCGGATGGAAACCCACATGGAGTTTGTGCACACACACACAGACACAGACACACACAGACACACAGAGAGACACAGACACACACAGCCACACACAGAAACACTCACACGCATAGATACACACTCACGCACATCGACACACACACAGACAGACACACAGACACACTCACACACACAGACAGCCACACACAGACCGCCACACACAGACAGACACACTCACACACATAGACACACACAGCAGACACACTCACACAGACACACTCACACATATATAGACACAGACACATTCACACACAGACACACACAGACAGACAAAGACACACACACAGACACACTCACACACACACTCACACACAGAGACAGAGACACACAGACAGACACACTCACACACATAGACACACACACAGAGACACACACACAGACACACTCACACAGACACACTCACACATATATAGACACAGACACATTCACAGACAGACACACACAGACAGACACACTCGCACACAGACACACTCACAGACAGAGACACAGGCAGACACACACAGCTGAGCGCCCGCGGTGGGGATCGAACCCGTGTCTCCAGCGCCTACAAGCCTGTCTCCACTCCGCCCCTGTGGCCATTGAGGTTGAGCCGCCGCTGTCTGTCCCCACCCCCCCCCCCCGCACTCACCCATGTCCCGCCCCCGGATTGGCTGCCCGGCGCCGAGATCCCGCCCTCCACTGGGTGATTGGACAGCCGCGACAGCCAATGCCCCCCTGGCCCCGCCCCCGCCTCCTCACCCGTCGTCCCGCCCACCGACGGCTGATTGGCCGATGGACAGATGACTGACCGTCCCCTTGGCCAATAGGGCGGGTGGCCGGGGGCCCCGCCTCCTCCCCCCCTGGTCCCGCCCACCGCGAGGAGACGGAGCCGCCGGTCATGCAGGTGGGTGTCGTCGCCTTACGTGGGGGGGGGGGCTAGCAGGGAGGCGCTGGGCCGAGTGGCCACGGGACACCTCACCCCAGGGATGCATCTCAAGGCTGAGGGCTAGTAGTGACACGCTCGGCCGGGTGACAGCAAGGGTTCCTCTCTCAAACCCCCTCCCCCCCCAGGGATGTCCCATTCAGGGCTAGCAGAGAGGTGCTGGGCCGAGTGGTTCCTCTCCTTACCCCTTCCCCCCCCCCACCACCCCCCAGGGATGACCCCTTCAGGGCTAGCAGGGAGGTGCTGGGTCGAGTGGCCACGGGACACCTCATCCCAGGGATGCATCTCAAGGCTGAGGGCTAGCAGTGACACGCTCGGCCGAGTGACAGCAAGGGTTCCTCTCACAAACCACCCCCCCCCCCCCCCCCCCCCCAGGATGACCCCTTCAGGGCTAGCAGAGACGTGCTGGGCCGAGTGGTTCCTCTCCTCACCCCTCCCCCCCCATCCCCACCCCCCGCAGGGATGCCCTGTTCAGGGCTAGCAGGGAGGTTCTACTGCAGTTGTACAGGGTCTTGGTGAGACCACACCTGGAGTATTGTGTACAGTTTTGGTCTCCTAATCTGAGGAAAGACATTCTTGCCATAGAGGGAGTACAGAGAAGGTTCACCAGACTGATTCCTGGGATGTCAGGACTTTCATATGAAGAAAGACTGGATAGACTCGGCTTGTACTCGCTAGAATTTAGAAGATTGAGGGGGGATCTTATAGAAACTTAAAAAATTCTTAAGGGGTTGGACAGGCTAGATGCAGGAAGATTGTTCCCGATGTTGGGGAAGTCCAGAACAAGGGGTCACAGTTTAAGGATAAGGGGGAAATCTTTTAGGACCGAGATGAGGAAAACATTTTGCACGCAGAGAGTGGTGAATCTCTGGAATTCTCTGCCACAGAAGGTAGTTGAGGCCAGTTCATTGGCTATATTTAAGAGGGAGTTAGATGTGGCCCTTGCGGCTAAAGGGATCAGGGGGTATGGAGAGAAGGCAGGTACAGGATACTGAGTTGGATGATCAGCCATGATCATATTGAATGGCGGTGCAGGCTCGAAGGGCCGAAGGGCCTACTCCTGCACCTATGTTCTATGTTTCTATGACCCCTTCAGGGCTAGCAGGGAGGCGCTGGGCCGAGTAGTTCCTCTCCTGTTCCTCCACCCCAGGGATGCCCTCTTCAGGGCTAGCAGGGAGGCGCTGGGCCGAGTGGTGCCTCTCCTTCTGTGGAATTCTCTGCCAGTGAGGCACTGGAGACAAGTTACTCCAAATCAAAGTTACTTTAATACTTTTGCTTCCATCACAGTGAGGAGGTGCCTGGTGGACTCACTGTGGTGGATGTTAAATCTGTGTTAATTGTGAGTTTTGTTATTTTATTCTATGTTATGACTGTAAGGCACGAAATTTCGTTCAGACTGAAAAGTCTGAATGACAATAAAGGATACTTGACTTGACTTGATACTTGGTTTAATTTGATTTAAACCAAGTAGATTTGGTTTAAATCAAATCTCCCTTTGATTTAAACCAGCATCTGCAGTTCTTTCCTACACATATTGTTTTAGTACCCGGTGTGTTGGGTGACAGAGCTTGGATTAAAACACAAGCAGTGCGCAGGAAGGAACTGCAGATGCTGGTTTAAACCGAAGATAGGCACAAAATGCTGGAGTAACTCAGTGGGACACGCAGCGTCTCTGGAGAGAAGGAATGGGTGGCGTTTTGGGTCGAGACCCTTCTTCAGGACCGGCCCCAAATGAACCCAACCTCCACCTGGTCAAAGATGGAGACAAAGTGCTGGAGTAACTTTGGGCGGCATGTTTGGGCAGTGTGTGTGTAGGGCAGAGATACTGTGGTTACAGGGATCGCTGTTCATCGAGGACTCGATGGGCCGAAGGGCCTGTTTCCATGCTGTATCTCTAAACTAAAGCTAAACTAAACCATTTGGGCAGGTAGGTACATGGATAGTGGAACTGGAAGACCGGACCGGACCAGAGGATGTAGCCAGGGCCAAATCTTTGGCCAGGGCTAGAGGGTGTGAACTATAGGGAGAGGTTGAGCAGGCTGGGTCTCCATTCCATGGAGCGCAGGTGGATGAGGGGAGATCTTATAGAGGTGTGCAAAAGCATGAGAGGAATAGATCAGGTAGATGCACAGAATCTCTCGCCCAGAGTAGGGGAATCGAGGATCAGAGGATTCTTATTGCTGCTGCAAATAAGAACTTGTCATCTTATCAGTATCACAATAAAACATTCTTGCCTCGTGATTCTTGTACTGCAATCTTGCACTTTTCCCACTGTTTTGGACCTCGTGATGTTATATTTATCAATACTCTAAGGTATACTGCTTACTTTGTGGGCTTCATGTTGGGGGGGGGGGTGGTGAATTCAGAACCAGAGGGTCAGACAGTTTAAAAATAAGGGGTAGTAGTACATTTAGGACTGAGATGAGGAAAAGCTTCTTCACGCAGCGTGTTGTGAATCTGTGGGATTCTCTGTCACAGAAGGCAGTGGAGGCCAATTCACTGGATGTATTCAATAGCGAGTTAGATTTTCTGTGTAAATTAAGAAGTGACAAGCGAGTAAAATGTGTTACTCCAGCATTTTGTGTCTTCCTTCGATTTAAACCAGCATCTGCAGTTCTTTCCGACAAGAACCTGCGGGAGGAAACCAATAGATATCGGATGGAAACCCACATGGAATTTGTACACACACAGACATACACACCAGACACACACACAAGACACTGGCACAGACACACACACTGACAGACACAGGCACACATACACACACACAGACACAGACAGACACACACAGACACTTATCTTGGAGAAACATTTAAATTTTTAAAAGGACTGGACAAGCCAGATGCAGGAAAAATGTTCCCATTGTTGGGCGAGTCCAGAACCAGGGGCCAGTCTTAGAATAAAGGGGAAGCCATTTAAGACTGAGGTGAGAAAAAACGTTTTCACTCACAGAGAGTTGTGAATTTGTGGAATTCCCTGCCACTGAGGGCAGTGGAGGCCAAGTCACTGGATGGATTTAAGAGAGAGTTAGATAGAGCTCTAGGGGCTAGTGGAGTCAAGGGATATGGGGAGAAGGCAGGCACGGGTTATTGATTGGGGACGATCAGCCATGATCACAATGAGTGGCGGTGCTGGCTCGAAGGGCCGAATGGCCTCCTCCTGCACCTATTTTCTATGTTTCTATGACACACACACACACAGACACTGGCACACACACAGACTGACACACAGACACTGGCACAGACACACACACACACACACACACACACACACACAATACAATACAATACAATACAATTCAATTTATTGTCATTTGGACCCCGTGAGGTCCAAACGAAATGCCGTTTCTGCAGCCATACATTACAACAAATAGACCCAAGACACAACATATTTTACATAAACATCCATCACATTGCTGTGATGGAAGGCCAAAAAAACTTCTCTCTCCACTGCACTCTCCCCCCCCCCATGTCAGAGTCAAAGTCAAAGCCCCCGGCGGGCGATGGCGAATTGTCCCGTGGCCATTAAACCACGCCGGGTAATGCAAGTTCGCGCACCGGGTCTTGGTGTTAGAGCCCCCGGCGCGCGCTCGCAGCCCGCCGCCATTCCAAGCCGCGCGGGGCGGTGCTGTAAAGCCCCGCTCCAGGAGCTCTTCAACCCCGCAACTCGGGCGGGAGAAGTCGCCGTTGCGGAAGCCCCGAAAAGCGGTCTCCCTCCAGGGACCCGCGGGCTCCCGGTGTCACTGTCCGCCAAACCCGCAGTTGCAGCCAACGAATCTCCGGGGGTCGGGCCGCAGCAGCGTCCACCACAGCTCCACCCGCTCTGGACTCGGCCAGCTCCGCGACGGTGAGGTGAGTGTCGGCACTGGAGCCCCCGGTTTTCCTGTTGGAGGCCGCTCCTCGTTGCAGCCCCAACGACAACGGAGACCCGACAAAGAAAAGGTCGGGTCTCCCGTGCAGGGAGAGATTTAAAAGTTTCCCCCTCCCCCCCACACCACCCCCACCCCCCCCCACACACATACCCCAACAAAAATAACAAAAACTACATTAAAACATAGACATAAAATAATAAAAACGCAGACGGACTGCAGAGGCCGCTGCTGGCGAGAGCCGCGCCGCCTACCACACACAGACAGACACAGACAAAGACACACACAGACAGACACACACACACACAGACAAAGACACACACACACAGACACACATATACACACACATACACACAGACAGACAAAGACACACAGACACAGACACACACACAGACAAAGACACACAAACACACACAAAGTCCCGCCCCCGGATTGGCTGCCCGGCGCCTAGATCCCGCCCTCCACTGCACGAATGACGGCCGCGCCCGCCAATCCCAACCCGACCCCGTCACCTCCTCACCCGTCCTCCCGCCCACCTCCATAGGATCTTTGTTTGTGGTTGTTGTTGTTGTTGTTGTTATTGTTGTTCTGGTTGATAACTGCAAACTGTGGTTATCTGGCGCAGGTCGGAGTGAGTAGAGTAGCGTTTAAATTGTGATTAAAATTGGGGGCTTTTTGACCAAGTTGAGGAGATCTAGCTGCTCAATCCTCTTGTTAAACGAATTAACTATCAGCGACTGAGATGAGGAAAAACTTCTTCACGCAGCGAGTTGTGAATCTGTGGAATTCTCTGTCACAGAAGGCAGTGGAGGCCAATTCACTGGATGTATTCAATAGCGAGTTAGATTTTCTGTGTAAATCAAGAAGTGACATGCGAGTAAAATGTGTTACTCCAGCATTTTGTGTCTTCCTTCGATTTAAACCAGCATCTGCAGTTCTTTCCGACAAGAACCTGCGGGAGGAAACCAATAGATATCGGATGGAAACCCACATGGAATTTGTACACACACAGACACACACACCAGACACACACACAAGACACTGGCACAGACACACACACAGACAGACACAGACACAGGCACACATACAGACACAGACAGACACACACAGACACTTATCTTGGAGAAACATTTAAATTTTTAAAAGGACTGGACAAGCTAGATGCAGGAAAAATGTTCCCAATGTTGGGCGAGTCCAGAACCAGGGGGCCACAGTCTTAGAATAAAGGGGAAGCCATTTAAGACTGAGGTGAGAAAAAACGTTTTCACTCAGAGAGTTGTGAATTTGTGGAATTCCCTGCCACTGAGGGCAGTGGAGGCCAAGTCACTGGATGGATTTAAGAGAGAGTTAGATAGAGCTCTAGGGGCTAGTGGAATCAAGGGATACGGGGAGAAGGCAGGCACGGGTTATTGATTGGGGACAATTAGCCATGATCACAATGAGTGGCGGTGCTGGCTCGAAGGGCCGAATGGCCTACTCCTGCACCTATTTTCTATGTTTCCATGACACACACACACAAGACACTGGCACACACACAGACTGACACACAGACACTGGCACAGACACACACACACACACACACACACAGACAGACACACACACAGACACACACACACACACACACACAGACCCACACACACACACAGACACACACACACACACACACAGACCCACACACACACAGCCAAAGACACACACACAGACAAAGACACACACACAGACAAAGACACACACACACAGACACACACACACAGACAGACAAAGACACACACACACAGACACATATACACAGACAAAGACACACACAGACAAAGACACACACACACAGACAGACAAAGACACACACACACAGACACACACAGACAAAGACACACACACACAGACAAAGACACACACACACAGACAAACAAAGACACACACACACACACAAAGTCCCGCCCCCGGATTGGCTGCCCGGCGCCGAGATCCCGCCCTCCAGTGCACGATTGACGGCCGCGCCCGCCAATCCCACCAGTCCTCCCGCCCACCGACGGCTGATTGGCCGCTGGACAGATGACTGACCGTTCCCTCGGCCAATGGGGTGTGTGGACGGGGGGGGGGGGCTACCTGCCCTCCCCCCTCCCCCCTCTCCCCCACGTGCGGCCTTGTCTCAGGTTTGCAACATTCAGGTGCAGGTTGTGGTCCCAGATCCTCCATAGGATCTTTGTTTGTGGTTGTTGTTGTTCTTGTTCTGGTTGATAACTGCAAACTGTGGTTATCTGGCGCAGGTCGGAGTGAGTAGAGTAGCGTTTTAAATTGTGATTAAAATTGGGGGCTTTTTGACCAAGTTGAGGAGATCTAGCTGCTCAATCCTCTTGTTAAACGACTTAACAATCAGCACGTGTGTTGGGTTGTAACTTATTCCCTTCCCCCTATCCTCTTCTTACCCTTCCCTTATCTTATTAATATTTAACCCTTCCCTTATCCTCTTCTTACCCTTCCCTTATCCTTCTTATTCCCTATAAAGGGAATATTTAACCCTTCCTTTATCTTTCTTTTTCCCTATAAAGGGAATATTTAACCCTTCCTTTATCTTTCTTTTTCCCTATAAAGGGAATATTTAACCCTTCCCTTATCCTTATTTTTCCCTATAAAGGGAATATTTATCCATGCCCTTATCCTCTTATTCCCTATAAAGGGAATATTTAACCCTTCCCTTATCCTTCTTTTTCCCTATAAAGGGAATATTTAACCCTTCCCTTATCCTTCTTTTTCCCTATAAAGGAAATATTTATCCCTTCCCTTATCCTCTTATTCCCTATAAAGGGAATATTTAACCCTTCCCTTATCCTTCTTTTTCCCTATAAAGGGAATATTTAACCCTTCCCTTATCTTATTCCCTATAAAGGGAATATTTAACCCTTCCCTTATCCTCCTCTTTTTCCCTATAAAGGGAATATTTAACCCTTCCCTTATCATTCCTATTCCCTATAAAGGGAATATTTAACCCTTCCCTTATCCTTCTTTTTCCCTATAAAGGGAATATTTAACCCTTCCCTTATCCTCTTATTCCCTATAAAGGGAATATTTAACCCTTCCCTTCTCCTCTTTTTCCCTAAAAAGGGAATATTTAACCCTTCCCTTATCCTTCCTATTCCCTATAAAGAGAATATTTAACCCTTCCCTTATCCTTCTTATTCCCTATAAAGGGAATATTGGTAGCAAAGTTGAAATTTAGCCAGTTGATGAAGTAGGGGGTCGTTATTTTGATTTTTTTCGGCACCAAATTGCAGAAATCTGGCTTTTTAAAAAATTTGGTTGGCGTCAGAAAATTCATTTGGCTTTTTTACATGTAAAAATTATCTGCTCGAAAATTACATACCATCCTTTTTTTAAACCGTTTTCCATTAAGGGAAGTCTTCTTTGTGGTCAGTTACATTTGGCAATATTTCTGCAGCCAAGAGTCTGGGCAGGAAGGTAGTGATTTATAACCATACATATTGTCCATGAAGTGTACTTTCTTTACCTAATAACGTTTTAGACAGTAGACAATAGGTGCAGGAGTAGGCCATTCGGCCCTTCGAGCCAGCCCTGGGGTTTTGTGGTGAAACTGTGACACCACCGGCTGTTTATTTATAAATCATTTACTATCAGCAACCATGCCGTCAAAGAGACGCAAAGTTTCTTACGATAACGAGCGTAAGTACAGTAGCAAATGGGAAGAGATATTTGTGTGGGTCCAAAAGGCTGCTGATGGATCGGGGGCAGCTTATTGTACATTGTGTGACTGCAATATTGTGCCAAGAATTTGCAACCTCTCAAAGCATCACAACACGGAGAAACACAAGCTGAAAACTCCATTGCAAGACCAGACGCAATTTGATGTAAAACAGTCTCCTCGCCAAGATAACGATAAAGTTAAGACAGACCCTGCAGCCGCCGCTGGTCAAGAAACCCGAGGCCCGCCCGCCATACAGGTGTGTGTTGTCGAGTTACTGGGGGGGGGGGGAGGGGAGCAGAGCTGCGGCTGCTAGGGGGACATTGAGGGGTGGGTGCTTCTTGTTTCTTGGTCCTCCAAAATATTCCAAATGGAATTTAAACTGGAGGTGGTGGAGGGAGGACTTAAGCCAGAAAGGGTTATTGGGAAGAAAGAACTTTAAATTTAGTTGCATCTGGTTGGGTAACTATGGTAGGGTGAAGATTATTCCATGCTTTAATTGTGCGGGGGAAGAACGAATTGCTGTACACATGCGTCTTGGTAGCTGGAATCTCAAATTGGATCGAATGCCCTCGTCTGCTCCTAATCGGTTTGGGTTTGGTGTAGGTTTTGTAATCTATGTCGAGCTGACCATTTAACATTTTGTAAAAACAGGTCAAACGGTGAGCTTCACGTCTGTCTTGGAGAGGGTACTCAGGGCAACAGGAGGGGGCTAGCAGGGAGGCGCTGGGCTGAGCAGCCACGGGGCACCTCTTCCCCCAGGGATGCCTCCTTCAAGGCTGAGGGGCAGCAAGGGTTCCTCTACCCCTTGAAGGGATGCCTCCTTCAGGGCTAGCATGGAGGAGCTGGGCCGAGTGGTTCCTCCTCTCCACCCTCCCCCCACCCCCAGGAATGTCCACTTCAAGGCTAGCAGGGAAGCACTGGCCGATTGGCCGCTGGGGTTCCTCTCCCCACAGGGATACCCCACCGCGTCTGAGGGCTAATAGGGCGACGTTGGGTCGAGTGGCAGCAAAGGGTTCTTCTCCCCCCCAGAGATGCCCCTTCAGGGTCCTGGTCGCGGGCTAGCAGGGCAAGGCTGGGACGAGTGGCGTCAGTGTTCCTCCCCCATGGAAGCCCCTTCGGGGCTGAGGGCTAGCAGGGAGACGCTGGGCCGTGTGGCCACAGGGTTACTCGTCCCTCAGGGATGCCCCTCAGGGCTTGCAAGTAAGTGTCGGGCCTAGTGGCCCCTGGGTTTGTCTGCCTGCCCGGGGATACCTCTCAGGGTCGAGGGCTAGCAGGGCGAGGCTGGGCTGAGTGGCCGCTGCCTGTCATTGGCACCGGCCACCTGCTCCCTGGTGGAACTTATCTGCTGTAAATGCTCTTGGTGCCATGAAGAGAATTTCTTAGAAGATTTGGAAAGCGAGCAGGAAGAGATTAATAATGCCATTATGGCGATGCAAAGTGGTAAAACCCAGGGCCCTGACGGCTACCCATTAGAATTTTATAAGAAACTAGACTAAGTGCAGACCCGCTGGGTCTGTTTCCCCCAACGTGGGGGGGGGTAATGCGGCTTCACACGCACACTAACCACTCCCCACAAACACGGGGGTTACGGAGAGAGGGGAGACCGCTGGGTCCCGTTCCCTCAACGTGCGGTTGCGGGGGGTGCTGAGGCATCACACGCACATTGACCACCTCCCATACACACGGGGAGGGGGGGAGGGGGAGACGGGGTGGGGAGGGGTGAGGGACAGGAAGGGTAAGGGGGGGAGAGAGAGGGGGGAGGGGAGGGCGGGGGCAAGAGAGTAGAGGGGAGAGGTGGGGAGAGATGCGGGGGTAGAGGGGAGGGGAGAGAGTTGGAGGGGGGTTTGGAGGGGAGAGGGACCCCCCACCCTTTCACAGGCATCTATTTCACTTCTTAAAAAAGACAAGGATCCGACTCCCAGCATAAACATATTTACACCGCGAATTTCATGTGAACGAGGGACTCATAAGTTCATGGAGCAGAATTAGGCCATTCGGCCCATCGAGTGCAAGATTAGCAAGTTTGCTGATGATCCAAAAGTGGGTGGTTCGGCAAATAGTGAAGATGGTTGTGAAAGATTGCAGCAGGATCTGGATCGATTGGCCAGGTGGGCTGAGGAATGGTTGATGGAATTTAATACCGAGATGTGTGCAGTGTTGCATTTTTTGACCTACACGGTGAATGGTAGGCCTCTGAGCAATGTTGCAGAGCAGAGGGATCAAGGAGTGCAGGTGCATGGCTCCCTGATCAAGCCATAGGCAGATATAAGACTTTTGGTGGGATTGGAGGGATATGGACCAGGCGCAGGCAAGTGGGACTAGTGTAGCTGGGACATGTTGGCCGGTGTGGGTAAGTTGGGCCAAAGGGCTTGTTTCCACACTATGACTGTGTCTACTCCGCCATTCAATCATGGCTGATCTATCTTTCCCTCTCAATCCCATTCCCCTGCCTTCTCCCCATAACCCCTGACACCCGTACTAATCAAGAACCTATCTATCTTTGCCTTAAAAATATCCATTGATGGCCTCCACAGCCTTCTGTGGTCAAGAATTCCACAGATTCTCATTTCAATTTGTCGTGCGTGACAAAGCTGATCTGAAACTAAACTGAATATGAAAGTGAGAATGTTGGGCCACTGCCTTCCATTGTTGGATAGATGTTGTTGTTGGCTAGACCATGGGCGCTGATTAGTCAGATTAGAAGATTGAGGGGGGATCGTATAGAAACTTACAACATTCTTAAGGGGTTGGACAGGCTAGATGCAGGAAGATTGTTCCCGATGTTGGGGAAGTCCAGAACAAGGGGTCACAGATTAAGGATAAGGGGGAAATCTTTTAGGACCGAGATGAGGAAAACTTTTTTCACACAGAGAGTGGTGAATCTCTGGAATTCTCTCCCGCAGAAGGTAGTTGGGGCCAGTTCATTGGCTATATTTAAGAGGGAGTTAGATGTGGCCCTTGTGGCTAAAGGGATCAGGGGGTATGGAGAGAAGGCAGGTACAGGATACTGAGTTGGATGATCAGCCATAATCATATAGAATGGCGGTGCAGGCTCGAAGGGCCGAATGGCCTACTCCTGCACCTATTTTCTATGTTTCTATGTATAGGAGAGGGATAGAACACCTGGCTGAATGGTAACCCCCTTTCCACCAACAGAAACCTAGCAGCTAATCGGAACTTATTGAAACACACATTTCTTGTGTGTATGTGACTGCAGAAACCAAATTTCGTTTGAACCTCAATGAGGTTCAAATGACAACAAATAAATTGTATTGTATTGTATATTGAAACTTATTGAAACGTATTGAAATGAGCAGCTTATTGAAACATATAAGATTATTAAGGGCTTGGACACGCTAGAGGCAAGAAACATGTTCCCGATGTTGGGGGAGTCCAGAACCAGGGGCCACAGTTTAAGAATAAGGGGTAAGCCATTTAGAACGGAGACGAGGAAACACTTTTTCCACACAGAGAGTTGTGAGTCTGGAATTCTCTGCCCCGGAGGGCGGTGGAGGCCGGTTCTCTGGATACTTTCAAGAGAGAGCTAGATAGGGCTCTTAAAGATAGCGGAGTCAGGGGATATGGGGAGAAGGCAGGAACGGGGTACTGATTGGGGATGATCAGCCATGATCACATTGAATGGCGGTGCTGGCTCGAAGGGCCGAATGGCCTACTCCTGCACCTATTGTCTATTGTCTTCAGAAAGTCAACTGTTCAGAAACCCGATAAAAGAGGGGAAGAAAGCTGTTCCTGAGTCTGGTGGTGCGCGCTTTCAAAGCTTCTGTACATAGTTAAAGAGTGTTTAATTGTCAAGAGAGGAGACTGCAGGGACTGAGAACACACCCTTGCAGGACATCCAGAAGCCTTGGATGAATGCAGAAGCCTTGGATCACAGCACCAGAGTCCCAGGTTCGATCCTGACTACGGGTGCTGTCTGTACGGAGTTTGTACGTTCTCCCCATGACCGCGTGGGCTTTCTCCGGGTGCTCTGGTTTCCTCCCACATCCCTGAATACATGCAGGTTTGTAAGTTAATTGGCTCCGGTAAATTTCCCCTCGTGTGTAGGATAGAACTAGTGATCGATGGTCAGACTCCTGAGGCAGGTGAGGAAAACGCACACCTCCTGATTCAGGGACAGTTTCTTCCCAGCTGTTATTAGGCAACTGAACCATCCCACCATCAACTTCAGAGCGGTCCTGACAAACGACCTCATTGGAGACCTTCGAAGTAACTTTACTCGTACTTTACTGGGCATTATTTTGTACTAGGTTTTATTCCCTTTATACTGTATCTGTACACTGTGGACGGATTGATTACAGTCATGTATAGTCTTTGCGCTGACTGGATAGCACGCAACAAAAAAGCTTTTCACTGGACAACCTCATCTACTGCATCCGCTGTTCCAGGTGTCAACTTCTCTACATCGGCGAGACCAAGCGCAGGCTCGGCGATCGTTTCGCTGAACACCTCCGCTCAGTTCGCAATAACCAACCTGATCTCCCGGTGGCTCAGCACTTCAACTCCCCCTCGCATTCCTAATCTGACCTTTCTGCCCTGGGCCTCCTCCATTGTCAGAGTGAGGCCCACCGCAAACTGGAATAACAGCATCTCATATTTCGCTTGGTTAGTTTACACCCCAGCGGTATGAACATTGACTTCTCTAACTTTTGCTTTCCCTCTCTCCATCCCCTCCCCCTTCCCAGTTCTCCCACCAGTCTTACTGTCTCCGACTACATTCTATCTCTGTCCCGCCCCCTCCCCTGACATTGGTCTGAAGAAGGGTTTCGACCCGAAACGTCACCCATTCCTTCTCTCCAGAGATGCTGCCTCACCCGCTGAGTTACTCCAGCATTTTGTGTCTACCTTTGATTTTCACCAGCATCGGCAGTTCTTTCTTCCACAGCTTTTCACTGGACCATGGTTACACATGACAATAAACTAAATGAAACCCCTAGCTGCTTGTTCACATGGACACTGCAGCAGAATGGGGTTGTGAAGGAAAGATAGAGCAGCCTTGATTAAATGGCGGTGCGAACATGATGGGCCGAATGGCCTAATTCTGCCATTGAATTGAATACTTTATTGTCATGGTGAAATTCTGTGCCTGCAAGAGTCAAGAGAGTTTTATTGTCATGTGTCCCAGATAGGACAATGAAATTCTTGCTTGCTGCAGCACAACAGAATATGTAAACATAATACAGAACAGGAGATAAAAGTTCACCGTGTCTATATAATAATAATACATTTTATTTATGGGCGTCTTTCAAGAGTCTCAAGGACACCGTACAAAAATTTAGCAAGTAGAGGAAAAACATGTAAGGGGAATGAAATAAATAGTAGAGACATGACTAGTACACAAAGTAAAGACAGAATTCAATTCAAAACACAATATGAGGCAATTAATGCACAGATGAAAAGGGAGGGGGACGTGGGGCTAAGGATAGGCAGAGGTGAAGAGATGGGTCTTGAGGCGGGACTGGAAGATGGTGAGGGACACGGAATTGCGGATCAGCTGGGGGAGGGAGTTCCAGAGCCTGGGAGCTGCCCTGGAGAAGGCTCTGTCCCCAAAACTGCGGAGGTTGGACTTATGGATGGAGAGGAGACCGGCTGATGTGGATCTGAGGGACCGTGAGGGTTGGTAGGGGGAGAGGAGGTCAGTGAGATATGGGGGGGGCAGATGGTGGAGGGCTTTGTAGGTGAGGACCAGGATTTTGTAGGTGATCCGGTGGGAGATGGGAAGCCAGTGAAGTTGTTTGAGGACTGGAGTGATGTGATGCCAGGATTTGGTGTGGGTGATGAGTCGGGCGGCTGCGTTCTGGACCAGTTGGAGTCGGTTGATGTAGGTGGAGCTGATGCCAAGGAGAAGTGAGTTGCAGTAGTCCAGTCGGGAGGAGATGAAGGCATGGATGAGTCTTTCAGCAGCGGGAGGTGTGAGAGAGGGTCTGATTTTGGCGATGTTGCGGAGATGAAAGAAGGAGGTTTTAATGACATGGCGGATGTGAGGCTCAAGGGAGAGGGTGGAATCAAAGATCACACCAAGGTTGCGGGCCTGGGGAGACAGTGGTGCCGTCGATGGTGAGAGTGGGGTTATTGATTTTGCTGAGTGTGGATTTGGAGCCTATGAGGAGGAATTCTGTTTTATCGACCATATACCATAGACCATATATGTACACAATAAATAAACAGATAAAGTGCAATAGTAATAATAGACAGTTATTCTTCAGAGCTTGTTTGATGTTGTGTTTAATAGCCTGATGGCTGTGGGGAAGAAGCTGTTCCTGAACCTGGATGTTGCAGATTTCAGGCTCCTGTACCTTCTACCTGATGGCAACGGAAAGATGAGTGTGTGGCCAGGATGGTGTGGGTCTTTGATGATGCTGGCTGCCTTTTTGAGGCAGCGACTGCGATAGATCCCTTATGCAAATAGTCGTCCATAAAGGGGGCTTACACAGTTACAAATTTCCCCCCTGCACCAGTTCCCCCCTTTGTTCTTCCCCCCCCCCCCCACTCATGTCGTTCCTCCCCCTCTCTCGCGGCCGTCCCCCAAGTCAAGTCAAGTTTATTCGTCACATACACATACGAGATGTGCAGTGAAATGAAAAGTGGCGATGCTCGCAGACTTTGTGCAAACAAACAAACAAACAAACTACAAACAGAATGGAACAGAATCACATATTCACATATTACATATTACATATTACATATTTGTGGGAGGGAGGGAAGAAAAAGGAAAAAAACAGCAATTTTAAAAAGACACCACACACCAGTAGAGTGGTTCAGTAAAGTTAGTCCCTGGTGAGATAGGAGTTTACAGTCCGGGCCTAGTGGCCCCTGGGTTTGTCTGCCTGCCCGGGGATACCTCTCAGGGTCGAGGGCTAGCAGGGCGAGGCTGGGCTGAGTGGCCGCTGCCTGTCATTGGCACCGGCCACCTGCTCCCTGGTGGAACTTATCTGCTGTAAATGCTCTTGGCGCCATGAAGAGAATTTCTTAGAAGATTTGGAAAGAGAGCAGGAAGAGATTAATAATGCCATTATGGCGATGCAAAGTGGTAAAACCCAGGGCCCTGACGGCTACCCATTAGAATTTTATAAGAAACTAGACTAAGTGCAGACCCGCTGGGTCTGTTTCCCCCAACGTGGGGGGGGGGGGTGGTAATGCGGCTTCACACGCACACTAACCACTCCCCACAAACACAGGGGGGGTACGGAGGGAGGGGAGACCGCTGGGTCCCGTTCCCTCAACGTGCGGTCGCATGGGTGCTGAGGCATCACACGCACACTGACCACCTCCCATACACACGGGGGGGGGGGGGGGAGGGGGGAGACGGGAGGGGGAGGGGTGAGGGACAGGAAGGGTAAGGGGGGGAGAGAGGGGGGAGGGGAGGGCGGGGGCAAGAGAGTAGAGGGGAGAGATGAGGGGGTAGAGGGGAGGGGAGAGAGTTGGAGGGGGGTTTGGAGGGGAGAGGGACCCCCCACCCTTTCACAGGCATCTATTTCACTTCTTAAAAAAGACAAGGATCCGACTCCCAGCATAAACATATTTACACTGCAAATTTCATGTGAACGAGGGACTCATAAGTCCATGGAGGAGAATTAGGCCATTCGGCCCATCGAGTGCAAGATTAGCAAATTTGCTGATGATCCAAAAGTGGGTGGTTCGGCAAATAGTGAAGATGGTTGTGAAAGATTGCAGCAGGATCTGGATCGATTGGCCAGGTGGGCTGAGGAATGATTGATGGAATTTAATACCGAGATGTGTGAGGTGTTGCATTTTTTGACCTACACAGTGAATGGTAGGCCTCTGGGCAATGTTGCAGAGCAGAGGGATCCAGGAGTGCAGGTGCATGGCTCCCTGATCAAGCCATAGGCAGATATAAGACTTTTGGTGGGATTGGAGGGATATGGACCAAATGGGACTAGTGTAGCTGGGACATGTCGGCCGGTGTGGGTAAGTTGGGCCGAAGGGCTTGTTTCCACACTATGACTGTGTCTACTCCGCCATTCAATCATGGCTGATCTATCTTTCCCTCTCAACCCCATTCCCCTGCCTTCTCCCCATATCCCCTGACACCCGTACTAATCAAGAACCTATCTATCTTTGCCTTAAAAATATCCATTGGCTTGTGGCCTCCACAGCCTTCTGTGGTCAAGAATTCCACAGATTCTCATTTCTATTTGTCGTGCGTGACAGAAAGCTGATCTGAAACTAAACTGAATATGAAAGTGAGAATGTTGGGCCACTGCCTTCCATTGTTGGATAGATGTTGTTGTTGGCTAGACCATGGGTGCTGATTAGTCAGATTAGAAGATTGAGGGGGGATCTTATAGAAACTTACTAAATTCTTAAGGGGTTGGACAGGCTAGATGCAGGAAGATTGTTCCCGATGTTGGGGAAGTACAGAACAAGGGGTCACAGTTTAAGGATAAGGGGGAAATCTTTTAGGACCGAGATGAGGAAAACTTTTTTCACACAGAGAGTGGTGAATCTCTGGAATTCTCTCCCGCAAAAGGTAGTTGAGGCCAGTTCATTGGCTATATTTAAGAGGGAGTTAGATGTGGCCCTTGTGGCTAAAGGGATCAGGAGGTGTGGAGAGAAGGCAGGTACAGGATACTGAGTTGGATGATCAGCCATGATCATATTGAATGGCGGTGCAGGCTCGAAGGGCCGAATGGCCTACTCCTGCACCTATTTTCTATGTTTCTATGAATAGAAGAGGGATAGAACACCTGGCTGAATGGTAACCCCCTTTCCACCAACAGAAACCTAGCAGCTAATCGGAACTTATTGAAACACACATTTCTTGTGTGTATGACTGCAGAAACCAAATTTGACAACAAATAAATTGTATTGTATATTGAAACTTATTAAAACGTATTGAAATGAGCCGCTTATTGAAACATATAAGATTATTAAGGGCTTGGACACGCTAGAGGCAAGAAACATGTTCCCGATGTTGGGGGAGTCCAGAACCAAGGGCCACAGTTTAAGAATAAGGGATAAGCCATTTAGAACGGAGACGAGGAAACACTTTTTCCACACAGAGAGTTGTGAGTCTGTGGAATTCTCTGCCCAAGAGGGCGGTGGAGGCCGGTTCTCTGGATACTTTCAAGAGAGAGCTAGATAGGGCTCTTAAAGATAGCGGAGTCAGGGGATATGGGGAGAAGGCAGGAACGGGGTACTGATTGGAGATGATCAGCCATGATCACATTGAACGGCGGTGCTGGCTCGAAGGGCCGAATGGCCTACTCCTGCACCTATTGTCTATTGTCTTCAGAAAGTCAACTGTTCATAAACCCGATAAAAGAGGGGAAGAAAGCTGTTCCTGAGTCTGGTGGTACGCGCTTTCAAAGCTTCTGTACATAGTTAAAGAGTGTTTAATTGTCAAGAGAGGAGACTGCAGGGACTGAGAACACACCCTTGCAGGACATCCAGAAGCCTTGTATGAATGCAGAAGCCTTGGATCACAGCACCAGAGTCCCAGGTTCGATCCTGACTACGGGTGCTGTCTGTACGGAGTTTGTACGTTCTCCCCGTGACCTCATGGGCTTTCTACGGAGTTTGTACGTTCTCCCCGTGACCGCGTGGGCTTTCTCCGGGTGCTCTGGTTTCCTCCCACATCCCTGAATACATGCAGGTTTGTAGGTTAATTGGCTCCGGTAAATTTCCCCCTCATGTGTGTAGGATAGAACTAGTGATCGATGGTCAGACTCCTGAGGCAGGTGAGGAAAACGCACACCTCCAGATTCAGGGACAGTTTCTTCCCAGCTGTTATTAGGCAACTGAACCATCCCACCATCAACTTCAGAGCGGTCCTGACAAACAACCTCATTGGAGACCTTTGAAGTAACTTTACTCATAATTTACTGGGCATTATTTTGTACTAGGTTTTATTCCCTTTATACTGTATCTGTACACTGTGGACGGATTGATTACAGTCATGTATAGTCTTTGCGCTGACTGGATAGCACGCAACAAAAAAGCTTTTCACTGGACAACCTCATCTACTGCATCCGCTGTTCCAGGTGTCAACGTCTCTACATCGGCGAGACCAAGCGCAGGCTCGGCGATCGTTTCGCTGAACACCTCCGCTCAGTTCGCAATAACCAACCTGATCTCCCGGTGGCTCAGCACTTCAACTCCCCCTCGCATTCCTAATCTGACCTTTCTGCCCTGGACCTCCTCCATTGTCAGTGAGGCCCAGCGCAAACTGGAATAACAGCATCTCATATTTCGCTTGGGTAGTTTACACCCCAGCGGTATGAACATTGACTTCTCTAACTTATGGTAGCCCTTGCTCTCTCCCTCCATCCCCTCCCCCTTCCCAGTTCTCCCACCAGTCTTATTGTCTCCGACTACATTCTATCTCTGTCCCGCCCCCTCCCCCGACATCAGTCTGAAGAAGGGTTTCGACCTGAAACGTCACCCATTCCTTCTCTCCAGAGATGCTGCCTGTCCCGCTGAGTTACTCCAGCATTTTGTGTCTACCTTTGATTTTCACCAGCATCGGCAGTTCTTTCTTCCACAGCTTTTCACTGGACCGTGGTTACACATGACAATAAACTAAATGAAACCCCTAGCTGCTTGTTCACATGAACACTGCAGCAGAATGGGGTTGTGAAGGAAAGATAGAGCAGCCTTGATTAAATGGCGGTGCGAACATGATGGGCCGAATGGCCTAATTCTGCCATTGAATTGAATACTTTATTGTCATGGTGAAATTCTGTGCCTGCAAGAGTCAAGAGAGTTTTATTGTCATGTGTCCCAGATAGGACAATGAAATTCTTGCTTGCTGCAGCTCAACAGAATATGTAAACATAATACAGAACAGGAGATAAAAGTTCACTGTGTCTATATAATAATAATACATTTTATTTATGGGCGCCTTTCAAGAGTCTCAAGGACACCTTACAAAAATTTAGCAAGATGAGGAAAAACATGTAAGCGGAATGAATTAAATAGTAGAGACATGACTAGTACACAAATTAAAGACAGAATTCAATTCAAAACACAATATGAGGCAATTCAAGCACAGATGAAAAGGGAGGGGGACGTGGGGCTAAGGATAGGCAGAGGTGATGAGATGGGTCTTGAGGCGGGACTGGAAGATGATGAGGGACACGGAATTGCAGATCAGTTGGGGGAGGGAGTTCCAGAGCCTGGGAGCTGCCCTGGAGAAGGCTCTGTCCCCAAAACTGCGGAGGTTGGACTTGTGGATGGAGAGGAGACCGGCTGATGTGGATCTGAGGGACCGTGAGGGTTGGTAGGGGGAGAGGAGGTCAGTGAGATATGGGGGGGCCAGATGGTGGAGGGCTTTGTAGGTGAGGACCAGGATTTTGTAGGTGATCCGGTGGGAGATGGGAAGCCAGTGAAGTTGTTTGAGGACTGGAGTGATGCAATGCCAGGATTTGGTGCGGATGATGAGTCGGGTGGCTGCGTTCTGGACCAGTTGGAGTCGGTTGATGTAGGTGGAGCTGATGCCAAGGAGAAGTGAGTTGCAGTAGTCCAGTCGGGAGGAGATGAAGGCATGGATGAGTCTTTCAGCAGCGGGAGGTGTGAGAGAGGGTCTGAGTTTGGCGATGTTGCGGAGGTGAAAGAAGGAGGTTTTAATGACATGGCGGATGTGAGGCTCAAGGGAGAGGGTGGAATCAAAGATCACGCCAAGGTTGCGGGCCTGGGGAGATGGGGAGACAGTGGTGCCGTCGATGGTGAGAGTGGGGTTATTGATTTTGCTGAGTGTGGCTTTGGAGCCTATGTGGAAGAATTCTGTTTTATCGACCATAGACCATATATGTACACAATAAATAAACAGATAAAGTGCAATAGTAATAATAGACAGTTATTCTTCAGAGCTTGTTTGGTGTTGTGTTTAATAGCCTGATGGCTGTGGGGAAGAAGCTGTTCCTGAACCTGGATGTTGCAGATTTCAGGCTCCTGTACCTTCTACCTGATGGCAACGGAAAGATGAGTGTGTGGCCAGGATGGTGTGGGTCTTTGATGATGCTGGCTGCCTTTTTGAGGCAGCGACTGCGATAGATCCCGTATGCAAATAGTCATCCATAAAGGGGGCTTACATAGTCACAAATTTCCCCCCTGCACCAGTACCCCCTTTGTTCTTCCCCCCCCCCCACTCATGTCGTTCCTCCCCCTCTCTCGCGGCCGTCCCCCAAGTCAAGTCAAGTTTATTCATCACATACACATACGAGATGTGCAGTGAAATGAAAAGTGGCAATGCTCGCGATTGTGCAAACAAACAAACAAACAAACTAGAAACAGAATGGAACAGAATCACATATTCACATATTTCATATTTGTGGGAGGGAGGGAAGAAAAAGGAAAAAAAACAGCAATTTTAAAAAGCCACCACACCACAGTAGAGTGGTTCAGTAAAGTTAGTCCCTGGAGAGATCGGAGTTTACAGTCCGAATGGCCTCTGGGAAGAAACTCCTTCTCATCCTCTCCGTTCTCACAGCATGGCAACGGAGGCGTTTGCCTGACCGTAGCAGCCGGAACAGTCCGTTGCTGGGGTGGAAGGGGTCTCCCATGATCTTGTTGGCTCTGGAGTTGCACCTCCTGATGTATAGTTCCTGCAGAGGGGGGCGAGTGAAGTTCCCATAGTGCGTTTGGCCGAACGCACTACTCTCTGCAGAGCCTTCTTGTCCTGGGCAGAGCAGATTCCAAACCAAACCGTGATGTTTCCGGGCAAGATGCTTTCCACAGCCGCTGAGTAGAAGCACTGGAGGATCCCCAGAGACACTCTGAATTTCCCCACTCTGGAGAAAGAGGTTGAGAGGAAAGATAGGCCAGCAATGATTAAATGGCGGATTGGACTTGATGGGCCGAATGGCCTAAATCTGCTCCTACTTGACCTGTTGACTCTGTGACTTTCATGAGAACAAGGACAATTTGCCGTGCGTGACAGAAAACTAATCTGAAACTAAACTGAATGTGAAAGTGAAAGTGAAAGAGTTGGGCCACCACCCTCCCATTGTTGAATGGATGTTGTTGTTGGCCAGACCATGGGTGGTGATGAGTCCGTGTACAGGAGAGGGATAGAACACCTGGCTGAATGACAGCGTAGCCTACACACCCCCTTCTCAACACCAACAAAACCAAGGAGCCGATCGGTGACTTCAGAGTCAAGTGTGTTTCATTGTCAGGGTGGTGCAGCGGTAGAGTTGCTGCCTCAGAGACGCGGGTTCCATCCTGACTACAGGTGCTGTCTGTACGGAGTTTGTATGTTCTCCCCATTGACCGCGTGGTCTTTCTCCGGGTGCTCCGGTTTCCTCCCACACTCCCAAAACGTGCAGGTTTGTAGAGCAATCGGCTGCAGTAAATTGTCCGTAGTGTGTGGCATAGAACTAGTGTACTGGTGACGGTGGTCAGAGTGGAGTGAGTGGGCCGAAGGGCCTGTTTCCACGCTGTTCGTCTAAACTAAATGTTTGCTGAGGACCAGAGCTGCAGTGTTCAAGTTGGCCGTCCATCATGGTACACCAGTCATTAAAAGTAGGCATGCAGGTGCAGCAGGCAGTGAAGAAGGCGAATGGTATGTTAGCATTCATAGCAAAAGGATTTGAGTATAGGAGCAGGGAGGTTCTACTGCAGTTGTACAGGGTCTTGGTGAGACCACACCTGGAGTATTGCGTACAGTTTTGGTCTCCTAATCTGAGGAAAGACATTCTTGCCATGGAGGGAGTACAGAGATGGTTCACCAGACTGATTCCTGGGATGTCAGGACTTTCATATGAAGAAAGACTGGATAGACTCGGCTTGTACTCCTAGAATTTAGAAGATTGAGGGGGGATCTTATAGAAACTTACAAAATTCTTAAGGGGTTGGACAGGCTAGATGCAGGAAGATTGTTCCCGATGTTGGGAAAGTCCAGAACAAGGGGTCACAGTTTAAGGATAAAGGGGAAATATTTTAGGACCGAGATGAGGAAAACCTTTTTCACACAGAGAGTGGTGAATCTCTGGAATTCTCTGCCACAGAAGGTAGTTGAGGCCAGTTCATTGGCTATATTTAAGAGGGAGTTAGATGTGGCCCTTGTGGCTAAAGGGATCAGGGGGTATGGAGAGAAGGCAGGTACAGGAAACTGAGTTGGATGATCAGCCATGATCATATCGAATGGTGGTGCAGGCTCGAAGGGCCAAATGGCCCACTCCTGTACCTATATTCTATGTTTCTAACTAAATGTTTGCTGAGGACCAGATCTGCAGAGTTCAAGTTGGCCATCTATCCCATTAGACGGACACGTGAGTATTGGTGGCCTCCTCCTGCTCTCCCGTTCATTCATTCATTCATTCATTGTGTTCTTTTGCTCTTCACTCCTCAGTCCGCAGCTCAGAGAAGTTTGAAAGAGGCGATGCAGAACGCTGCAAAGGAGTTCCTGGCCTTTGTGGATGAAGGAGTATCCCCCTATCACGGTAAGTTGATGCTGTTGAGTATTCTTGAGTATAGAAGTTGGGAGGTCATGTTGCAATTGTATTAGACAATAGGTGCAGGAGTAGGCCATTCGGCCCTTCAAGCCAGCACCGCCGTTCAATGTGATCATGGCTGATCATCCCCAATCAGTATCCCGTTCCTGCCTTCTCCCCATATCCCCTGACTCCGCTATCTTTAAGAGCCCTTTCTAGCTCTCTCTTGAAAGTATCCAGAGAACTGGCCACCACCGCCCTCTGAGGCAGAGAATTCCACAGACTCACCATTCTCTGTGTGAAAAAGTGTTTCCTCATCTCCGTTCTAAATGGCTTACCCCTTATTCTTAAACTGTGTGGCCCCTGGTTCTGGACTCCCCCAACATCGGGAACCTCTAGCGTGTCCAAACCCTTAATAATCTTGTATGTTTCAATAAGATAACTTCTCATCCTTCTAAACTCCAGAGTGCACAAGCCCAACCGCTCCATTCTCTCAGCATATGACAGTCCCGCCATCCCCGGAATTAGCCTTGTAAACCTACGCTGCACTCCCTCAATAGCAAGAATGTCCTTCCTCAAATTAGGCCCTGGTGAGGCCGCATTTAAAGTATTGTGTTCAGCTCTGGGCACCATGCTATAGGAAAGATTTACGGAGAAGATTTACGGGGGGGTTTTCCAACGCTAGAGGGCCTGTACTACAGGGAGAGGTTGAGCAGGCTGGGACTCTATTCCTTGGAGCGCAGGAGGATGAGGGGTGATCTTATAGAGGTGTATAAAATCATGAGAGGAATAGATCGGGTAGATGCACACAATCTCTTGCCCTGTGAACGACTGTTGTATAAAGCCGACTCTGCAAATACCAGAGACTGATAACAACAATCTACATTACCAAGGGTCAAGGCTTCCAGAAGCAAAGTGGCCATAAAAAGGAGCTCAATTCATTGCTATGGAGGAGCTGCTTGATATCAGTGGCATCCAAAGTCCGTGGAACAGACTGGAGATTTGTTGCATATCCCATCACCAATTACAGAAGGTGCAAATGATAAGACCAAAGTCACGCTGAGCTAGCTGAAACTTGTGATAGGAAGATCGAACAGAGGATAGCAAGTATTGTATGGTATATCTTTATTGTTATTTTCCTGAGTACTCACATACCCAGAGGAAACAAAAAAACGTTACTCAAACCAGTGTCCATTCAGTGTGCAGCAAAAAAAATAAATAGAAATAAAAATACATATATCATGAACAAGTTTAACACTACTCTCAACTAAACATCAACAGGCGTTCCGATCGGCAGCGGCACGACAGTGGCTCTGTCCAGGTTGGTGGTTGGTGCGCGATACTTTGGCAGGGGGCAAAGTCCGTTTAACAGTCTTATAGCCTGCGGGAAGAAGCTGAGGAGCATCCTGCTGGTTTTGCAGCTAATGCTCCTGTACCTCTTCCCAGATGGCAGGATGGAGAATATGTGATGCCATGGGTGGTAGGGGTCTTTGATGATGGAGATGGCTCTGTTGATACATCTCTTCCTGTATATGTCCAGCAAGAAAGGGAGTGGAGCACCAATAATCCTGCTGCCGGTCTTCACAATCCTGTCAAGTTGGTGCCGTTCGTACGCCTTGCAGCTCCCGAACCAGGAAGTGATGCCGTTGGTTAATGTGCTCTCGATTGTCCCCCTATAAAAAGTTCGTAGATGTGTAGTGGGGAGACCTGCTTTACGTAGTCTTCGGAGAGGGTGTAGTCGCTGCTGGGCTCTCTTGACCAGTGCTGTGGTGTTGGTTGTGGACCTATTGTCCAAGTCCGACAACAGACCAGACTCCCCACCGACTACAGTTTAGTTTTGTTAGTTTAGTTTATTGTCACGTGTACCGAGGTACAGGGAAAAGCTTTTGTTGCGCGCTATCCAGTCAGCGGAAAGACAATACATGATTACAATCGAGCCGTTTACAGTGTGTAGATACATGATAAAGGAAGACACAAAATGCTGGAGTAACTCAGCGGGACAGGCAGCATCTCTGGAGAGAAGGAATGGGTGACGTTTCGGATTGAGACCCATCTCGACTCAAAACGTCACCCATTCCTTCTCTCCATAGATGCTGCCTGTCCCGCTGAGTTACTCCAGCATTTTGTGTCTACCTTCGATTTTCACCAGCATCTGCAGTTCTTTCTTACACATACATGATAAGGGAATACTGTTTAGTGCAAGGTAAAGCCAGCAAAGTCCGATCAAGGATAGTCCGAGGATCACCAATGAGGTAGATAGTAGTTCAGGACCGCTCTCTGGTTGGTGGTAGGTTGATTCAGTTGCCTGATAACAGCCGGGAAGAAACTGTCCCTGAATCTGGAGGTGTGCGTTTTCACACCTTTATACCTTTTGCCTGGCGGGGGAGAGGTTCACGCTGCCTCGGGAAAGCAGCCAACTTAACCCTGGCATTCCAGTTATTCCTTCTTCTCCCCTCTCAAATCCGGGCAGAAGGTACAGATGCTTGAAAGCGCGCACCACCGTGGACCTGTCCCACATAGGCGCTTTTTGGGCGACTGCTGCAAAATTGTCACATTTTCGGCGACAGTGGCGACAAATTTTGCTGTCGTAGGTTGTCACCAGGTGTTGAGGTGAATTCCATTAAAACTAGTCTCTGGCAGTCGCCTAAGTGGGACAGGCCCATGAGGAACAGCTACTTCCCCTCTGTTATCAGGTTTCTGAATGGTCCTTCCATGAGCAAGGGTACTGTCTGATTCACCTCTACCCCATTACGGACATTGGACTTTGTCTGTGGAACTGATGCGCTACAATGCTGAGAACTATATTCTGTACTCTGTGTCTTCCTCTTTGTTCTACCCATTGTACTAGAATATGGCTTGATTTTATCCGTGTGCAGTTTTGCTCCCCTAATTTGAGGAAGGACATTCTTGCTATTGAGGGAGTGCAGCGTAGGTTTACAAGGTTAATTCCCGGGATGGCGGGACTGTCATATGCTGAGAGAATGGAGCGGCAGGGCTTGTACACTCTGGAGTTTAGAAGGACAAGAGGGAATCTTATTGAAACATATAAGATTATTAAGGGTTTGGACACGCTAGAGGCAGGAAACATGGTCCCGATGTTGGGGAAGCCCAGAACCAGGGGCCACAGTTTAAGAATAAGGAGTAAGCCATTTAGAACGGAGACGAGGAAACACTTTTTGGCACAGAGAGTTATGAGTCTGTGGAATTCTCTGCCTCAGAGGGCGGTGGAGGCAGGTTCTCTGGATGCTTTCAAGAGAGAGCTTTCAAGATAGGGCTCTTAAAGATAGCGGAGTCAGGGAATATGGAGAGAAGGCAGGAACGGGGTACTGATTGTGGATGATCACTGAATGGCGGTGCTGACTAGATGGGCCAAATGGCCTACTCCTGCACCTATTGTCTATTGTATGATATTATCTTATTTGATTGGACAGCGTGCAAAGCAAAGCTTTTCACTGTACCTCGGTACACATGACAATAATAAACCTAAACAAGGAATGTTTAGGAAGGAACTGCAGATGCTGGTTTACACTGAAGATAGACACAAAATGCTGGAGGAACTCAGCGGGACAGGCAGCATCCTGCTGAAAGTATTCATTCACCTCTGTTCTTATTGCAGTTATTGAAGCCTGCAAGCGGCGCCTGCGAACCGCTGGCTTCCAGGAGCTGAAGGAGGCCGATCACTGGGATGTGGAACCTGCCAGCAAGGTGAGTGAGGGGCGACGGGGCGAACTCATAAACGGCAGTTACTCGTGCCGGGAATTCCCATCAAAAGCCGTCCCGAGAGACCGGAGTCTTTCAGCGGGACTGTCATATGCTGAGAGAATGGTGCGGCTGGGCTTGTACACTCTGGAGTTTAGAAGGATGAGAGTGGATCTTATTGAAACATATAAGATTATTCAGGGTTTCGACATGCTAGAGACAGGAAACATGTTCCCGATGGTACACAAAAAAGCTGGAGAAACTCAGCGGGAGCAGCAGCATCTATGGAGCGAAGGAAATAGGCAACGTTTCGTGCCGAAACCCTTCTTCAGACAATCCTTCTTAAACAACATGTTCCCGATGTTGGGGGAGTCCAGAACCAGGGGCCACACAGTTTAAGAATAAGGAGTAGTTGGCCGGTGTGGGGAAGTTGGAGCGAAGGGCCTGTTTCCACGCTGTATCACTCTATGAGTCTATTAAATGATCATCCGTTAATCCTGTATCTGTACACATGTGGGTGGCCTGTTTGTAAGTTTGGCTAAACTAAGCAGAGACGTGGATCACGGGAGTTGTCGGCACCTGGGTAGAGTGGACATGGAGAGGATGTTTCCAGATGCCCTCTCTTCCACACAACAATGTTTCACAGACGGGACTGGATTTAGGCTTCTGCGGCAGGTCATGTGTATAAAATCATGAGAGGCATTGATCGGGTAGATGCACTGAGTCTCTTGCCCAGACTAGGGGAATCGAGGGCCAGAGGACATAGAAACTTAGAAAATAGGTGCAGGAGGAGGCCCCTTCGGCCCTTCGAGTCAGCACCACCATTCATTGTGATCATGGCTGATCGTCCCCTATCAATAACCCGTGCCTGCCTTCTCCCCATATCCCTTGACTCCACTAGCCCCTAGAGCTCTATCTAACTCTCTCTTAAATCCATCCAGTGACTTGGCCTCCACTGCCCTCTGTGGCAGGGAATTCCACAAATTCACAACTCTCTGGGTGAAAAAGTTTTTTCTCACCTCAGTCTTAAATGACCTCCCCTTTATTAGAAACATACAAACATAGAAAATAGGTGCAGGAGTAGGCCATTCGGCCCTTCGAGCCTGCACCACCATATTCTAAGACTGTGGCTCCTGGACTTAATAGGAATCTGAGGGGGTAACCTTTTCACACAAAGGGTGGTGGGTGTATGGAACGAGCTGCCAGAGGAGGTAGTTGCGGCTGGGACTATCCCAGCATTTACGAAGCAGTTAGACAGTTACATGGATAGACAGGACAGGTTTGGAGGGATATGGACCAAACGCAGGCAGGTGGGACTAGTGTAGCTGGGACATGTTGGCCGGTGTGGGCAAGTTGGTCCGAAGGGCCTGTTTCCACACTGTATCACTCCGTGACTCTATGTAAAACTTCTTGCCGACTGAACCCGTGTGTTGCTCTTGTTTGTTTTCAAACAGTACTATATGACCAGGAACTATTCGACTATAATCGCCTTTGCCGTGGGAGGCAAGTACAAGGCAGGCAATGGGTTCAGTATGGTTGGTGCACACACGGACAGTCCGTGTTTACGGGTGAGTTTGGATCAGTGGCCGGCGTAACTCCCGATGATACCCAGAGGGAGTGGGAATATTGTATTTGACCCTGCAACTTCAGGAAAGATGTCAACAAAATAGAGAGAGTACAGACGAGATTTACTAGAATGTTGCCTGGGTTTCAGCAACTAAGTTACAGAGAAAGGTGGAACAAGATAGGTCTTTATTCTTTGGAGCGCAGAAGGTTAAGGGGGGACTTGATAGAGGTCTTTAAAATGATTAGAGGGATAGACAGATAAGCTTTTTCCATTGAGAGCAGGGAAGATTCAAACAAGGGGACATGATTTGAGAATTAAGGGACAGAAGTTTAGGGGCAACATGAGGGGGAACTTCTTTACTCGGAGAGTGGTAGCTGTGTGGAATGAGCTTCCAGTGAAGGTGGTGGAGGCAGGTTCGATTTTATCATTTAAAAATAAATTGGATAGGTATATGGACGGGAAGGGAATGGAGGGTTATGGTCTGAGCGCAGGTAGATGGGACTAGGGGAGAGTAAGTGTTCGGCACGGACTAGAAGGGCCGAGATGGCCTGTTTCCGTGCTGTCATTGTTATATGATTATAACTGTTTGTCAATGTTCTGCATTTGTTTCCGCCACCAGGTGAAGGTCAGGTCCAAGAAGATACACGCGGGCTACCTCCAGGTGGGGGTGGAATGTTACGGCGGTGGCATCTGGAACACCTGGTTTGACCGGGACCTCACCGTGGCTGGCAGGGTTTTGGTGAAGGTGAGCAGGCTTCACACGTTCCCGCTCGAGTAATTGCCCCGAGCACCTTCCCCCATGGTTTTCCCACCTCCACCCAGTCAGGTCAAAGGGCCTGTCCCACTTACGTGACTTTTCCCGGCGACTTGCCGGCACCCGTCATAGGTCGTTGCAGGTCACCGAAAATGTTCAACATGTTGAAAATCCAGCGGCGACCAGAATAAGGTACGACTCTTTGGGCGACTCCTCGCGTCCATACAGGCTTCACCCCGCGACATGTCGCCAGTCGTCGAAAAAGTCGCGTAAGTGGGACAGGCCCTCAAGTGAGCGTCGGTTTACTATTGTCATGTGTACCAAGGCACAGTGAAAAAACTTTGTTCCATGTCAGGATCAAACCCGGATCTCTGGCGCTGAAAGGCAGCAACTCTACCGCTGCGCCACCGTAAATGGAGATATGTGGGGCAGGTATTGGAACACAGAGCGTGGTGGGTGGCAGGAACGTGCTGCCAGGGGTGGTGGTGGAGGCGGAGGCAGAGACGATAGTGGTGTTTAAGAGGATAGACACATGGAAATGCAGGGAATAGAGGGATCGCCTGCAGGCAGACGAGATCAGTTTAACTTGTCAGTCCTGAACAACTATCCACCAACTAAGCATGCAGGTACAGCAGGCAGTGAAGAAAGCGAATGGCATGTTGGCCTTTATCACAAGAGGAGTTGAATACAGGAGCAAAGAGGTCCTTCTGCAGTTGTACAGGGCCCTAGTGGGACGACAGATGGCACAATGGGCTAAGTGTTCGGCTGGCAACCGGAAGGTAGCCGGTTCGAATCCCGCTTGGAGTGCATACTGTCGTTGTGTCCTTGGGCAAGACACTTCACCCACCTTTGCCTGTGTGTGAATGTGTGTGAGTGATTGGTGGTGGTCGGAGGGGCCGTAGGCGCAGATTGGCAGCCACGCTTCCGTCTGTCTGCCCCAGGGCAGCTGTGGCTACAGAAGTAGCTTACCACCACCGAGTGTGACTGAGGAGTGAATGAATAATGCGATGTAAAGCGCTTTGAGTATTAGAAAGGCGCTATATAAATCCCATCCATTATTATTATTTAGTGAGACCACACCTGGAGTATTGTGTGCAGTTTTGGTCCCCTAATTTGAGGAAGGACATTCTTGCTATTGAGGGAGTGCAGCGTAGGTTTACAAGGTTAATTCCCGGGATGGCGGGACTGTCATATGCTGAGAGAATGGAGCGGCTGGGCTTGTACACTCTGGAGTTTAGAAGGATGAGAGGGAATCTGATTGAAACATGTAAGTTTGTTAAGGGTTTGTACACGCTAGAGGCAGGAAACATGTTCCCGATGTTGGGGGAGTCCAGAACCAGGGGCCACACAGTTTAAGAATAAGGGGTAAGCCATTTAGAACGGAGACGAGGAAACACTTTTTCTCACAGAGAGTGGTGAGTCTGTGGAATTCTCTGCCTCAGAGGGCGGTAGAGGCCGGTTCTCTGGATGCTTTCAAGAGAGAGCTAGATAGGGCTCTTAAAGATAGCGGAGTCAGGGGATATGGGGAGAAGGCAGGAACGGGGCACTGATTGGGGATGATCAGCCATGATCACATTGAATGGCGGTGCTGGCTCGAAGGGGCGAATGGCCTACTCCTGCACCTATTGTCTATTGTCAGACGAGATCAGTTTAACTTGTCAGTCCTGAACAACTATCCACCTCATTGCTGATCCTCGGACTATCTTTGATCGGACTTTGCTGGCTTTACCTTGCATTAAACGTTATTCCCTTATCATGTATCTGTGCACTGTAAATGGGGTGATTTCTACTCATGTTTTGTCTTGCACGCAACAAAAGATTTTCACCGTATCTCGGCAATGAATTCCTGATTAATCGAACCCTCTGACTAAAGAAATTCCTCCTCATCTCCTTCCTGAAGGAACATCCTTTAATTCTGAGGCTGTGCCCTCTGTGGTCCTAGACTCTCCCACCAGTGGAAACATCCTCTCCACATCCACTCTAACCAAGCCTAGATAGCACACAACAAAAGCTTTTCACTGTACCACGGTACACGTGCCAATAAACTAAACTAAACTGATAGACTGAATTTTCTTCTTCTGATTCTTGCGTGCACAGCCTAAAGTTAGATACAATAGAAAATAGGTGCAGGAGGAGGCCATTCGGCGCTTCAAGCCAGCACCGCCATTCATTGTGATCATGGCTGATCGTCCCCAATCAATAACCCGTGCCTGCCTTCTCCCCATATCCCTTGACTCCACTAGCCCCTAGAGCTCTATCTAACTCTCTCTTAAATCCATCCAGTGACTTGGCCTCCACTGCCCTCTGTGGCAGGGAATTCCATAAATTCACAACTCTCTGGGTGAAAAAGTTTTTTCTCACCTCAGTCTTAAATGGCCTCCCCTTTATTCTAAGACTGTGGCCCCTGGTTCTGGACTCGCCCAACATTGGGAACATTTTTCCTGCATCTAGCTTGTCCAGTCCTTTTATAATTTTATATGTTTCTATAAGATCTCCCCCTCATCCTTCTAAACTCCAGTGAATACAAGCCTAGTCTTTTCAATCTTTCCTCATATGACATCCCATTCTAGGACAACTTGTTCTATTTGATCTTATTTGTTTGCGCACGTCGGGTTGATTGCATTCGTCGAAACAGGGCGGACCCACGTGAAGGTTGCACCTGATTCACTGTGTCTCTCTTCTCTCGCCAGACGGCCTCAGGTGTGGAGCAACACCTGGTCCACGTGCGTGACCCCATCCTTCGAATCCCACACCTGGCCATCCACCTGCAGCGAGACATGAACGACAGCTTCGGACCCAACAAGGAGACTCACCTGTACGTATGTGATCCTTAAAACGCACCTCTCTCTCCCCCCTTGCCTCACCAGGCCTGGCCCGGCCTTCAAGTCCCACTATGAAGACGTATATAGAGTCATTCAGCACGAAAGTGGTCTCTAGGACCCTGCGATCCAGCCCTCCAGCAACCGGCACTAGGACCTCTCCAGAGCACATCCTCGGATATGGTGCCGATAATCGCTCACAATTTTTTTAATTTAACTTAAGGGATTGGGCAGTCTAAATGCAAGAAAAAAGTTCCCGATGTTGGGGGAGTCCAGAACCAGGGGTCACAGTTTAAGAATAAGGGGTCGGCCATTTAGGACTGAGATGAGGAAACACTTTTACTCCCAGAGATTTGTGAGTCTGTGGAATTCTCTGCCTCAGAGGGCGGTGGAGGCCAATTCACTGGATGTATTCAAGAGAGAGTTAATAGATAACAATAGACAATAGGTGCAGGAGTAGGCCATTCGGCCCTTCGAGCCAGCACCGCCATTCAATGTGATCATGGCTGATCATCCCCAATCAGTACCCCGTTCCTGCCTTCTCCACATATCCCCTGACCCCGCTATTTTTAAGAGCCCTATCTAGCTCTCTCTTGAAAACTGTTCGAAAACTAAAAAGCTCATCATCGTTGAAAACATTAGCACCGCAGTGGGGCTGGTTTCCGACGGGCGGGGTGCCGGACGCACCACACACATCTGCCCCCCGTGTAGCTGGCATGCTCCTCGCTTGTATCTACACGTGCCTCTTCCATCAACGTCAACAGCATCGTCTCAGAAAGCTGTAGAACAGTTTGTTTTTTTACAGTTTTCTAACACTAAGTTTTCTTTCTTTCAAGGGTGCCGATCCTTGCCACAGCTGTACAAGAACAGCTGGAGACGGGAGTGAAGTCAAGCGGGAACGCCTGTGAGGCCACCCAAATGGTAAAGTACCCTGTCCGCAAAGCAATTTCAACAATAGACTCGTTCTCTGTAGATTAATAACCCTGTCCCACGGTACGAGTTCATTCCAAGAGTTCTCCCGAGTTTAAAAAAAAATCAGACTCGTGGTAAGCACGGAGAATGTACGTAGCGGGTACGTCGGAGCTCGGGGACGTCTCTTAGCGGCTCGTAACGCTAACGGCAGGTACTCGGGAAGACTCGGGGACCTACAGGTTTGTAGGTTAATTGGCTTGGTAAATGAAAAAATTTGTCCCTAGTGTGTAGGATGGTGTTAGTGTGCGCTGAAACATAGAAACATAGACAATAGGTGCAGGAGTAGAGGCCATTCGGTCCTTCGAGCCTGCACAGCCATTCAATGTGATCATGGCTGATCATCCAACTCAGTATCCCGTACCTGCCTTCTCTCCATACCCCCTGATCCCTTTAGCCACAAGGGCCACATCTAACTCCCTCTTAAATACAGCCAATGAACTGTGGCCTCAACTACTTTCTGTGGCAGAGAATTCCACAGATTCACCACTCTCTGTGTGAAAAATGTTTTTCTCATCTCGGTCCTAAAAGATTTCCCCCTTATCCTTAAACTGTGTGACCCCTTGTCGTGGACTTCCCCAACATCGGGAACAATCTTCCTGCATCTAGCCTGTCCAACCCCTTAAGAATTTTGTACGTTTCTATAAGATCCCCCCCTCAATCGTCTAAATTCTAGCGAGTACAAGCCGAGTCTATCCAGTCTTTCTACATATGAAAGTCCTGACATCCCAGGAATCAGTCTGGTGATCGCTGGTCGGCACGGGCCCGATGGGCCAAAGGGCCTGTTTCCGCGCTGTGTTTGGTTCGTATAAATACACTTAAGTCTTTAACTTAACTTTGCCCATTAAACTCTCACCTTAACCCTATATCCTCTGCTTCTTGATCCCACTACTCTGGGTAAAAGACTGTGCATTTAGCCCATGTGCAACGTCATTGCGTTTTACAGCTTGCAAACAGGCCCTTCAGCCCAACTTGCCCACACCGACCAACATGTCCCATCCACACTATTCACATCTGCCTGCGGTTGGCCCATATCCCTCTAGATCTGTCCTATCCACGTACGTGTCTAATGTTTCTTAAACGTTGCGATAGTCCCTTCCTCAACTACCTCCCCCGG
Source organism: Amblyraja radiata (assembly GCF_010909765.2). Taxonomy (NCBI): domain Eukaryota; kingdom Metazoa; phylum Chordata; class Chondrichthyes; order Rajiformes; family Rajidae; genus Amblyraja; species Amblyraja radiata. Next base: position 86,476,341 of record NC_045962.1, on the reverse strand, counting down.
CAGCACGTTCCATACCCTTTGTGTGAAAATTTCTTTTTTTTTTAGACATTTTTTATAGAAAATTTCTATTTTTCTATAATTCTATCAGATTTCTATTAAATCTTTCCTCCACCTCACCTTAAACCGATGTCCTCCGTTCCTCAAATCCCCTATAATCCCCAATTTTCTTCAGAATTGCATATCAATAGCTGCCCATGCTGGGGATAGAATTGGTTAGGCATTTTAGATGTACGTAAGTAAGTAAGTTTATTGGCCAAGTATTCACATACAAGGAATTTGCCTTGGTGCTCTGCCCACAAGTAACAACATGACATACAGTGACAGTTACGAATGACTCAGGAAACACTAAACATTAATAATAATAAAACATTAATGATAAAACACCATTGATCAAGCATGTGAACCAACAAAATACCAGATCAAAGGGAGGCTACAGATTTTTGGCTGTTGAGTAGAGCAACTACTCGTGGATAAAAACTGTTTTTATGTCTGGCTGTGGCAGCTTTGACAGTCCGGAGTCGCCTTCCAGAGGGAAGTGATTCAAAGGGTTTGTGGCCAGGGTGAGAGGGGTCAGAGATGATCTTGCCCGCTCGCTTCCTGGCCCTTGCAGTGTACAGTTCATCAATGGAGGGAAGGTTGCAGCCAATAACCTTCTCTGCTGATCGGACGATTCGCTGCAGCCTCCGGGTGTCGTGCTTGGTGGCTGAGCCAAACCAGACCATGATGGAGAAGGTGAGGACAGACTACGATGGCCGTGTAGAATTGGACCATCGTTGCCTGGGGCAGATTGTGCTTGCTCAGCTGCCGCAGGGAGTACATCCTCTGTTGTGCCTTTTTGATGTAATGTACTTTGCAAGTCATATCCTGGGAAAGGGACTCTGTGTGTCTACTCGATCTACTCCTCTCGTGATTTTGTACACCTCTATAAGATCGCACCTTATCCTCGATCGTTGATAAATGATGCAAAAGGAGAAAAGCAATCTAAAAAAAAATAGATGCTCTTCACTTGTTTTTTTAATGAATGTTTAAGAGAGCACAGGGTCCCGTCAACTTGGGCAGGGAAAGGTCTGTGTCGCCACACCCGTGCTGTCCTGACTGAGTTGTTGCAATGTGGTTTTCACCTGCAGAGTGAGAAGCACCAGCCTGTCCTGCTCAACCTGATCTCCTCGGAGCTGGGGGTGGAGGTGGACGACATCGTAGACTTTGAGCTGTGCCTGGCTGAT
>NC_045962.1:86455118-86472618 GCF_010909765.2 Amblyraja radiata | reverse complement strand
CACAGTTGCTACGGAGCCCTGCAGGTAACGCAATGGAAGCTGGGACTCTGCTGACAGTTCTGTCGGCATGGCGGGACTGTCATATGCTGAGAGAATGGAGCGGCTGGGCTTGTACACTCTGGAGTTTAGAAGGATGAGAGGGCATCTCATTGAAACATATAAGATTATTAAGGGCTTGGACAGGCTAGAAGCAGAAAACATGTTAATAATAATAATAATGGATGGGATTTATATAGCGCCTTTCTAATACTCAAGGCGCTTTACATTGCATTATTCATTCACTCCTCAGTCACACTCAGTGGTGGTAAGCTACTTCTGTAGCCACAGCTGCCCTGGGGCAGACTGACGGAAGCGTGGCTGCCAATCTGTGCCTACGGCCCCTCCGACCACCACCAATCACTCACACACATTCACGCACAGGCAAAGGTGGGTGAAGTGTCTTGCCCAAGGACACAACGACAGTATGCACTCCAAGCGGGATTCGAACCGGCTACCTTCCGGTCGCCAGCCGAACACTTAGCCCATTGTGCCATCTGTCGTTCCTGATGTTGGGGGAGTCCAGAACCAGGGGCCACACACAGTTTAAGAATAAGGGGTAAGCCATTCAGAACGGAGACGAGGAAACACTTTTTCTCACAGAGAGTGGTGAGTCTGTGGAATTCTCTGCCTCAGAGGGCGGTGTGGTGTGGGAGGAAACCGGAGCACCCAGAGGAAACCCATGCAGACACAGGGAGAACGTGCAAACTCCACACAGACAGGCGCCGAGGTCAGGATCGAAGCTGGGTCCCTGGCACTGTGAGTCATAGAGTGATAGTGTGGAAACAGGCCCTTCGGCCCTACTTGCCCACACCGGCCAACAATGTCCCACCTACCCTAGTCCCACCTGCCTGCCTGCCTCCCTCTGTCCATATACCTCCAAACCTGTCCTACCCATGTACCTGTCTAGCTGTTTCTTAAACGTTGGGATAGTCCCTGCCCCAACTACATCCTCTGGCAGCTCGTTCCATACACCCACCACCCTCTGTGTGAACAAGTTACCCCTCAGATTCCTATGAAATCTTTCCCCCCTCGCCTTGAACCTGTGTCCTCTGGTCCTCGATTCCCCTACTCTGGGCAAGAGACTCTGTGCATCTACCCGATCTATTCCTCTCATGATTTTATACACAAAAGGCAGCAGATCTACCAGCTGCGCCAACCTGCAGCCCATAGGCTTGTTTCTCCACATGGAAGGCTTTTACTGAAGTGAACTGAGAGGAGGATGTTCAGCCCATTTGCTCCATGCCTGTTCCCCCTCATTTCCCACCTCTCTCTCTGTCTCTCTCTCTCTGTCTATCTATCTCTCCCTGTATCTATCTCTCCCTGTCTCTCTCTCCCTCTGTCTCTCTCTCCCTCTGTCTCCCTCTCCCTCTGTCTCTGTCTCTGTCTCTGTCTCTGTCTCTGTCTCTGTCTCTGTCTCTGTCTCTGTCTCTCTCTCTCCCTCTCCCTCTCCCTCTCCCTCTCTCTCCCTCTCCCTCTCCCTCTCCCTCTCCCTCTCCCTCTCCCTCTCCCTCTCCCTCTCCCTCTGTCTCTCTCTCCCTCTGTCTCTCTCCCTCTCCCTCTCCCTCTCCTTCTCTCTCTCCCCTATCCCATGCCCCCCACAGTTGTGCCCTGTAGAGGGGTGGCAGCCTCCAGGGTGTGTGTGTGCGCTGAGCTCTCTCTTCCTCTGCTTGGTCCACAGGGCCTGATTGAATCTTGTCAGGAAAATGGCACGCTGACAGATGACACCAACATCCGAGTGATTACCCTGTTCGACAATGAGGAGGTGAGGGTAGATGTGGAGCGTGAAGCCACAACCTGTCTTGTTGTCCAACTCACCACCTGATGCTTTACTGCTTAATAACCCCTGCCCCACGGTACGAGTTCATTCCAAGAGCTCTCCCGAGTTTAAAACAAAATCAAACTCGTAGTAAGTACGGAGAATGAACGTAGCGGGTACGTCGGAGCTCGGGGACGTCTCTTAGCGGCTCGTAACGCCAACGGCGGGTACTCGGGAAGACTCGCTAACGGCAGGTAAGCACGGGAAGAATTGTGAAGATTTTTCAACATGTTGAAAAATGTCCACGAGAGCCCCGAGTACCGACGAGCGGCCATCACCCGTAAATCTCCGAGTTCGAATCAGGGCAAACTCAGGAGAGCTCTTGGAATGAACTCGTACCGTGGGACAGGGGTTTAACTGTGCTAAAGATGAGAGTCTGCGATTCAGAAACAAAGTGTTGTAGATGTTGGTTAATACATTCATCCTGACCCAGGGAAATGATTTCCACGCACCTCGACTCCATCCTATCTCCACCCTGGTCCAATCTCTCCCAACCTATGTCCAAGATATCTCACACACCCTTCGTCTCTTTAATGACTTCCGCATTCCGAGCCCCCACTCCCTCATCTATACTATGGACATCCAGTCACTCCACACCTCCATCCCCCACCAGGAAGGCCTTAAACCCCCTCCGTTTCTTCCCCGACCGCAGAACCATCCAATTTCCCTCTACTAACACTCTACTCCGCCTAGTCCTCACCCTCAACAACTTCTCCCTTGACGACTCCCACTTCACCCGGAGAAAACCCACACGATCACGGGGAGAACGTACAAACTCCGTACAGACAGCACCCGGAGTCGGGATCGAACCCGGGTCTCTGTTGCGGTGAGGCAGCAACTCTACCGCAGCGCCACCTATCCGTGTTCTCCACAGATGCTGCCTGACCCGCTGAGTTACTCCAGCACTCTGTGAAACGTCACCTATCCATGTTCTCCACAGATGCTGCCTGACCCGCTGAGTTACTCCAGCACTCTGTGAAACGTCACCTATCCATGTTCCCCACAGATGCTGCCTGACCCGCTGAGTTACTCCAGCACTCTGTGTGAAACGTCACCTATCCATGTTCTCCACAGATGCTGCCTGACCCGCTGAGTTACTCCAGCATTTTGTGTCTATCATCATAATGAACCAGCATCATATCGGGCCAAAACTCTTTTGGAAATAGGCAACGTTTCAGGCCGAAACCCTTCCGAGTTTCGGCCCGAAACGTTGCCTATTTCCTTCACTCCACAGATGCTGCCTGACCCGCTGAGTTACTCCAGCATTTTGTGTGAAACGTCACCTATCCATGTTCTCCACAGATGCTGCCTGACCCGCTGAGTTACTCCAGCATTTTGTGTCTATCATCATAATGAACCAGCATCGTATCGGGCCAAAACTCTTTTGGAAATAGGCAACGTTTCGGGCCGAAACCCTTCCGGGTTTCAGCCCGAAACGTTGCCTATTTCCTTCACTCCACAGATGCTGCCTGACCCGCTGAGTTACTCCAGTGCTGTGTGTATGTCCGCGTTGCCTGGAAGCCGTGTTGTGATCCTGTGCTTGCGTCTTCTCCCCAGGTGGGCAGTGGCAGCGCGCAAGGTGCCGCATCCTCCCTGACGGAGTTGATCCTTCGCCGTCTCTCGGCCTGCGAGCTGAACCGCACCGCCTATGAGGAAGCCATCGCCAAGTCCTTCATGGTCAGCTCCGACATGGCCCACGCCCTGCACCCCAACTACCAGTAAGTATCGTCTCCGCCGGCTGAGCTCCCCCTTCTCCGCTATGTTTAAGAGCCCTATCTAACTCTCTCTTGTAAGCATCCAGAGAACCCGCCTCCACCGCCCTCTGAGGCAGAGAATTCCACAGACTCACCACTCTCTGTGAGAAAAAGTGTTTCCTCGTCTCCGTTCTAAATGGCTTACTCCTTATTCTTAAACTGTGTGTGGCCCCTGGTTCTGGACTCCCCCAAACATCGGGAACATGTTTCCTGCCTCTAGCGTGTCCAAACCCTTAACAATCTTATATGTTTCAATGAGATGCCCTCTCATCCTTCTAAACTCCAGAGTGGACAAGCCCAGCCGCTCCATTCTCTCAGCATATGACAGTCCCGCCATCCCGGGAATTAACCCTGTACAATGAAGCATTCAATCATTCATTCAACATCGAGTCGATGGTGGAGTCACAGAGTTGAACGTAGAGTCAATGGTGAATGCGTAGATTCAACGGCACATTCATTTGTAGAGCGATAGAGCCAATTGTAGACACACACAGTGCGGAAACAGGCCGATCGGCCCGTCTTGGCCATGCCAGCCAAAATGTCCCTTCTCAAAGTCAAAGTCAGTTTTATTTGTCAGTGAAATGAATTTGCCAGCAGCGATACACACCGGCAACTCTACACTAGTCCCAGCTGCCCACATTTGGCCCATACCTCTCCAGACCTTTTCCTATCCACGTATCTATACACGTTCTAACGTCTTTCAAAAAGGTCTTTTATAGGCTATATTTAAGAGGGAGTTAGATGTGGCCCTTGTGGCTAAAGGGATCAGGGGGTATGGAGAGAAGGCAGGTACAGGATACTGAGTTGGATGATCAGCCATGATCATATTGAATGGCGGTGCAGGCTCGATGGGCCGAATGGCCTACTCCTGCACCTATGTTCTATGTGAGAGAATAAAGGGCCTGTCCCTCCCCACCATCAGGCCAAGTCAAGTCACTTTTATTTCTATAGCACATTTAAAAAACAACTCTCGTTGGCCAAAGTGCTTTACATTGGTGGAGGTACTAACGTTATACAACATTGGTTCATAGATTAAGTACATACATAAATACATACATATAGCCCTCCCTCAGAGGTCGTCAAGAAAGGCTTGAGAGTAAAGATGGGTTTTTAGTCTTGACTTAAAGGAGTCGATGGAGGGGGCAGTTCTGATGGGAGGGGGGATGCTGTTCCACAGTCTAGGGGCTGCAACCACAAAGGCACGGTCGCCCCTGAGCTTATGCCTAGACCGCGGGATGTTCAGCAGCCCCAAGTCGGCCGATCTGAGGGACCTGGAGGTGGAGTGGTGGGTAAGCAGACTTTTGATGTAGGAGGGGGCAAGCCCATTGAGGGCTTTGTAGACATAGAGGAGGGTCTTGAAATGTATACGGAACCGCACAGGGGGCCAGTGGAGAGAGGTCAGGATCGGGGTGATGTGGTCCCTTTTTCGGGTGCCCGTCAGGAGTCTCGTACACTGCGGCGTTTTGGACCAGTTGCAGGTGGGACAGGTCAGCTTGTACATGACAATAAAGTGGGTGGTATCGTAGATAGCAAAGATAATGACAGCAGGACCCCACCTCCACATCAGTCTGAAGAAGGGTCTCGACCCGAAACGTCGCCCATTCCTTCGCTCCATAGATGCTGCCTCACCCGCTGAGTTTCTCCAGCATTTTTGTCTACCTTCGATTTTTCCAGCATCTGCAGTTCCTTCTTAAACAGTACGATCTTGTTCATTTGGGAAAATGGGCTGAGGAATAGCAACATAGAAAATAGGTGCAGGAGTAGGCCATTCAGCCCACCAAGTCCTCGTTGACCATTGATCACATTAAATGGCGGTGCTGGCTCAAAGGGCCGAATGGCCTCCTCCTGCACCTATTGTCTATGTTTCTATCACCTGTACACTAGTTCTATCCTACACACTAGGGAAGCCAATTAAACTACAAGCCTGTACGTCTTTGGAATGTGGGAGGAAACTGGAGCACCCGGAGAAAACCCACGTGGGGCAAAGGGAGAACGTGCAAACTCCAGACTGACAGCGCCCGTAGTCAGGATCGAACCCGGGTCTCTGGCGCTGTGAGGCAGCAGCTCTACCCGCTGCGCCACCGTGCACCTTCCGACAGTGTGGAGATCAGACCTGTATTAGTAGTTAGACTCAGCGGGTCAGGCAGCATCTGTGGAGAACATGGATAGGTGGCAATAGACAATAGGTGCAGGAGTAGAGGCCATTTGGCCCTTCGAGCCAGCATCGCCATTCAATGTGATCATGGCTGATCATCCCCAATCAGTACCCCGTTCCTGCCTTCTCCCCATATCCCCTGACTCCGCTATCTTTAAGAGCCGTATCTAGCTCTCTCTTGAAAGCATCCAGAGAACTGGCCTCCACTGCCCTGAGGCAGAGAATTCCACAGACTCACCGCTCTCTGTGAGAAAAAGTGTTTCCTCATCTCCGTTCTAAATGGATTACTCCTTATTCTTAAACTTTGTGTGGCCCCTGGTTCTGGACTCCTCCAACATCGGGAACATGTTTCCTGCCTCTAGTGTGTCCAAGCCCTTAACAATCTTATATGTTAGGATAGGTGACATTTCACACAGAGTGCTGGAGTAACTCAGCGGGTCAGGCAGCATCTGTGGAGAACATGGATAGGTGACGTTTCACAGAGTGCTGGAGTAACTCAGCGGGGCAGGCAGCATCTGTGGAGAACATGGATAGGTGACGTTTCACAGAGTGCTGGAGTAACTCAGCGGGTCAGGCAGCATCTGTGGAGAACATGGATAGGTGACGTTTCACAGAGTGCTGGAGTAACTCAGCGGGTCAGGCAGCATCTGTGGAGAACATGGATAGGTGACGTTTCGGGGGTCCTTCTACCAAGGTCACAGCAAGGAGTGTGGACTTCAGACCGGACACCACGAGCCAAAACCAAGTGTAACTTGCTTTTATTTTTAATATATTCCAGAGACAAACACGAGGAGAATCTCAGGCCGGCTCTGCATAAGGTGAGATTTTTACATCAACGTTATATTCCACAGAGACGCAGCAGACTGCAAAGAACAAAGTGCTGGAGGAACAGGGCGGCACGACGGCGCAGCGGGTAGAGCTGCTGCCTCACCGCGCCGGAGACACGGGTTCGATCCTGACTGCGGGCGCTGTCTGCATGGAGTTTGTACGTTCTCCCCGTGACTTGCGTGGGTTTTCTCCGGGTGCTCCCTCATTCCAAAGACACGCATGGTAGACAAAAGTGCTGGAGAAACTCAGCGGGTGCAGCAGCATCTATGGAGCGAAGGAAATAGGCAACGTTTCGGGACGAAACGTTGCCTATTTCCTTCGCTCCATAGATGCTGCTGCACCCGCTGAGTTTCTCCAGCACTTTTGTCTACCTTCGGTTTTCCAGCATCTGCAGTTCCTTCTTAAACCCAAAGACATGCATGCTATTTGTAGGTTAATTGGCTTCTGTAATTGGAAAAATTGTTCCCAGTGCGTAGGGGGCGACCGCTGGTCAGCATGAACTTGGTGGGCTGAAGGGCCTGTTCCCGTGCTGTTTCTCTAAAATCTAAAGCTCAATGGGGGCCCATTAACCCCTGTCCCACTTGGCGATTTTTTTCGGCGACTGCCGGCATCATCGACTGACGCGTCAGGTCACCGTAAAAGCCGCGGCGTGACGCCGTATCGACGCGCGGCGTCTCCTCGAGTGTCGCGACGTTGTTTTTTTGTCGCCGCTGGATTTTGAAATGTTCAAAACCTTTCAGCGACCCTGATACGTCAGTCAATGGCGTCGGCAGTAATATATACAACAATCAGTGATTATTGCATTAATTGCTCTAAATTCCAAAGGATTCACTGAATCCCCAAACCAACAGATATATATATATATATGGAGGGGAAATGTGAACTTATTCGTTCAGGATGTTGCGTTAAAATGATTTTTTTAAGATGTGTCGTGTTGGTAAGCTCAGATGTGCAGTGGGATCTCAGTAAAAGGGAGAACGTGCAAACTCCACACAGACAGCACCCGAGGTCAGGAATGAACCACGGGTCTCTGGCGCTGTGAGGCAACTGTGTTGCTGATTTCCCGCAGTATTCCAGATCACAGAACTAATTAGACAATAGACAATAGGTGCAGGAGTAGGCCATTCGGCCCATCGAGCCAGCACCGCCATTCAATGTGATCGTGGATGATCATCCCTAATCAGTACCCAGTTCCTGCCTTCTCCCCATATCCCCTGACTCCGCTATCTTTAAGAGCCCTGTCTAGCTCTCTCTTGAAAGCATCCAGAGAACCGGCCTCCACTGCCCTCTGAGGCAGAGAATTCCACAGACTCACAACTCTCTGTGAGAAAAAGTGTTTCCTCGTCTCCATTCTAAACGGCTTACCCCTTATTCTTAAACTGTGGCCCCTGGTTCTGGACTCCCCCAACATGGGGAACATGTTTCCTGCCTCTAGCGTGTCCAAGTCCTTAACAATCTTATATGTTTCAATAAGATACCCTCTCATCCTTCTAAACTCCAGAGTGTACAAGCCCAGCCGCTCCATTCTCTCAGCATATGACAGTCCCACCATCCCGGGAATTAACCTGGTGAACCTACGCTGCACTCCCTCAATAGCAAGAATGTCCTTCCTCAAATTAGGGGACCAAAACTGCACACAATACTCCAGGTATGGTCTCACTAGGGCCCTGTACAACTGCAGAAGGACCTCTTTGCTCCTATATTCGATTCCTCTTGTTATAAAGGCCAACATGCCATTTACTTTCTTCACTGCCTGCTGTACCTGCATGCTTACTTTCATAGACTGATGTACAAGGACCCTCGGATCCCGTTGTACTTCCCCTTTTCCCAACTTGACGCCATTTAGATGGTAATCTGCCTTCCTGTTTTTGCAACCACAGACAAAAGGTCTGTGAGGAAAAAGTGTTTCCTTGTCTCCGTTGTAAATGGCTTACCCCTTTGACGGGGTTTAATTTTACGAAGTCTGGCCACTGGGTGATTTTTCTAACAAGGCCCTTTCTCTGTTTTTATCCAGGGCCCCGTGCTTAAGTTTAACAGCAACCAGCGCTATGCCTCCACCTCCGTGACGGCTGCCGTTATGCGAGAGATCGCTAAGCGAGTGGGCGTCCCTCTCCAGGTGAGTTTGCACCCCCCCTCTTCTGTCAGCGTGTTGGGGGGAGGGTGGATGGAAGAGGACGGGGAAACTATCCAACCGCCTGAAGAAGGGTCTCGACCCGAAACGTCACCCACTCCTCCTCTCCTGAGATGCTGCCTGTCCCGCTGAGTTACTCTCGAACCTCGACAAACAAACTGCATTTGAATAGTGAATTACATAGAAACAAAGAAAATAGGTGCAGTAGGCCATTCGGCCCTTCGAGCCAGCACCCGCCATTCAATGTGATCATGGCTGATCATCCCCAATCAGTACCCCGTTCCTGCCTTCTCCCCATATCCCCTGACTCCGCTAATAGTTGCCTATTTCCTTCGCTCCATAGATGCTGCTGCACCCGCTGAGTTTCCCCAGCAATTTTGTGTACCTTCGATATTCCAGCATCTGCAGTTCCCTTTTGAACAAGATTACCTGCATGTCGGGTTATGGACAAGCTATAGTAAACAACAGTGTTTTTAGGCCTGATTTAAATGAGCTTACAGTCTGTCCACACCTCAGGTGTTCAGGGAGCTTGTTCCACAGGTGTGGAGCATAAAAACCGAATGCTGCTTCAGCCTTTTTAGTTCTGACCCTGGGAACACAGAGTAAACCTGTCCCTGAAGACCTGAGGAGTCTAGGCGCCTCATATACAACAAGTAGGTCAGAGATGTATTTTGGACCTAGACCATTCAGTGCCTTGTAGGTCAGTAACAGAATTTTAAAATCTATCCTCTTACACACAGGGAGCCAGTGCAAAGATTTAAGGACAGGTGTAATGTGGTCCATTTTCTTGGTGTTGGTCAAGACTCTGGCAGCGGCATTTTGGATAAGCTGCAGTTGTTTAATTGATTTTTTATTGAGACCTGTAAAGATGCCATTACAATAATCTAACCTACTAAACATATATGCATGAACAAGTTTTTCAGTGTCTTCTTTGGACAGAAATCCCTTGATTCTTGCAATATTTTTTAGATGGTAATAGGCAGATCTGGTAATGGTCTTTATATGGCTGTTAAAATTCAAATCCGAGTCCATAACTACACCAAGGTTTCTGGCTTTGTCTGTGGTTTTCAGTGCAATTGAGTCGAGTTGAGCACTCACCTCTAGCCTTGTTTTTTGGGACCAAAGACAATAATTTCTGTCTTATTTGCATTGAGCTGGAGGAAGTTCTGGTTCATCCACTCATTGATATGTTTGACACACTGGCTCAGTGAGTGTAGGGGACTATGGTCATGTGGTGACACTGCGATATATAGTTGTGTGTCATCGGCATAAGTGTGGTAGGATATGTTAAAATGCTCTATGATCTGAGCTAGGGGGAGCATATAAATGTTGAACAAAATGGGTCCAAGAATGGAGCCCTGAGGAACCCCGCGTGTGAGTTTTGTACGTTCTGATTCAAAATTACCAAGGGAAACAAAATAATCCCGATCTTTCAAGTAAGATTTGAACCAGTCCAGCACAGAACCAGAGAGTCCCACCCACGTCTCCAGTCTGTCAAGCAGTATGTTGTGGTCCACCGTATCAAAAGCAGTTGTGGTCCACCGTATCAAAAGGAATTCCACTGGCTCTATCTAACTCTCTCTTAAATCCACCCAGTGACTTGGCCTCCACCGCCCTCTGTGGCAGGGAAATCCAGAGAAAAGAGAATTTTGTGCCTGCCTTCAGCCATATTCGGCGTCTGCCTGAACCTACCCTGATGTCCCAGTTGCCAAACGCTGCAATTCCCCTTCCCATTCCCACATCGTGGCCTTTCTGTCCCGGGCCTCCTCCACTGTCAGGGTGAGGCTAAACACAAACTGGAGGAACAACACCTCGTATATCGCTTGGGCAGCTTCCACCCCGGTGGAGATAGAGTCACAACAAGCTGGAGTAACTCAGGGGGAGAGGCAGCATCTCTGGAGAGAAGGGATTGGTGACGTTTCGGGTCGAGACCCTTCTTCTGACTTCTGGTATGAATATTAATTTCTCTAACTACGTAACCCTTGCATCCTCTCTCTCTCTCTCCCTCCCTCTCTCTCTCTCTCTCTCCCACTCTCCCTCTCTCCCTCTGCCTCTCGCTCTCCGGCTCTCTGTCCCCCTCTCTCTCTCCCCCCCTCTCTCTCCCCCTCTCTGTCCCCCCTCTCTGTCCCCCTCTCCCTCTCTCCCCCCCTCTCTGTCCCCCTCTCTCTCTCCGTGTGTGTGTTTTCCAGGACGTGATGGTGAGGAACGACAGCCTGTGTGGGACTACGATCGGGCCGCTACTGGCCTCGGCCCTGGGGGTGAGAGTGGTGGACATTGGCAGCCCCCAGCTGGCCATGCACTCCATCCGTGAGATGTGCTGCACCTCCAGTGTCCACCACACCATCACGCTGCTCAAGGTCAGACCCTTCCTTCACTTTACAGATTTTTCCAATTATATTTTGAAAAGAAACTTTATCCGAGAAACAAATCCTGACAAGCAAGACTCCATCCAACATTCTCAGAGGCTGTACATACATTCAATACCATTTACACAAATTTGTCCCCCACCCTTGCCACTCATGTGGCCCCCTGGCGTGGAATCCTTTCCCATATTTTGAGGGGGGGGGGTCTCCACCACACACTGCCCCCCCCCCCCGTGTCCAGCAACGGAAGGACCCTAGACTGTGGCCCTCCCCCACCGAGCCTTGGCGTTGGCTGCACCGAGCTTCAGTGCGTCCCTCAGCACGTACTCCTGCAGTGGGCCAGTCGGCAACATTCCCCGACGGACATCTCGCTCCGCTGGGTGGTCAACAACGCTCGCTCGGGCAGACCAAAGGGCACCGACCAGCGATCCCCCGCAAACTAGCGCTACCCTGCACACACTAGGGACTATTTTTACATTTACACATTTTTACATTTACGCCGAGCCAACTAACTTACAAAACCTGCACGTCTTTGGAGTGTGGGAGGGAACCGAAGATCACGGGGAGAACGTACAAACTCCGTACAGACAGCACCCGTAGTCGGGATCGAACCCGGGCCTCTGGCGATGTCCACGGTCTCGGGCCACTGGGGGGCGGCGCTGGGCAGCTTACAACCCTTCTTTTATCAGAGGGTGGTGAATCTGTGGGAGTCTTTGCCACAGGCGGCTGTGGAGGCCACAAGTCAGTGGATAGTTTTATGGCAGGGAGCAGTTTTGGGCCCCTTATCTGAGGAAGGATGTCCTGACTGAGAGGGTCCAGAGGAGGTTTACAACAATGATCCCAGGAATGAATGGGTTAACCTGATGAGCGTTTGTCGGCACTGCGCCTTATGTGAGCTGTTATGTTATGTTCTGTTATGTTGTCTGTTTATGATGTCTTGTTTATTCTTCTGTACAGCACTTTGGTCAACATTGGTTGTTTTAAAGTGCTTAACAAATAAAGTTGGATTGGATTGGGCCTGTACTCGCTGGAGTTTAGAAGAATGAGGGGGGACCTCATTGAAACGTACAGAATAGTGAAAGGCCTGGATAGAGCGGATGTGGAGAGGATGTTTCCACTAGGTGGGAGAGTCTAGGACCAGAGGGCACAGCCTCAGAATTAAAGGATGTTCCTTCAGGAAGAAGATGAGGAGGAATTTATTTAGTCAGAGGGTGGTGAATCTGTGGAATTCTCTGCCACAGAAGGTAGTTGAGGCCACAGTTCATTGGCTATATTTAAGAGGGAGTTAGATGTGGCCCTTGTGGCTAAAGGGATCAGGGGGTATGGAGAGAAGGCAGGTACAGGATACTGAGTTGGATGATCAGCCGTGATCATATTGACTGGCGGTGCAGGCTCGAAGGGCCGAATGGCCTCTACTCCTGCACCTATTGTCTATGTTTCTATGTTATGGGGAGAAGGCAGGAGAATGGGGTTAGGAGGGAGAGATAGATCAGCCGTGATTGAATGGCGGAGTAGACTTGATGGCCCGTGTGGCCTAATTCTACTCCTATCACTTATGAACCCAGCTGTGAAACGTCACCTATCCACGTTCTCCACAGATGCTGCCTGACCCGCTGAGTTACTCCAGCATTTTGTGTCTATCATCATAATGAACCAGCATCGTATCGGGCCAAAACTCTTTTGGAAATAGGCAACGTTTCGGGCCGAAACCCTTCTGGGTTTCGGCCCGAAACGTTGCCTATTTCCTTCACTCCACAGACGCTGCCTGACCCGCTGAGTTACTCCAGCACTCTGTGGCCTGTTGTGATGCAGTGTTGTGTTTCCCTGTCGGCTCCCCGACCTCCAGCAGGTGGCAGTGTGTGTTGGGTGTTGTGTTGGAGCCAGGGCTTGGTCCCATGGTGCTGACGTCTGCAGTGACGTCCTCTCCACCATCGCCTGGTGACGTCCGTCCGGGCTTTCCGCCCACTCGCTGCCCGGGCGGGAGATGCAGCTGATGACCCCACTCCATAACGTCATCAGTCATCCCAGCTGAATTAGGCCACTCGGCCCATCAAGTCCACTCCGCCATTCAATCGTGGCTGATCTATCTCTCCCTCCTAACCCCATTTTCCTGCCTTCTCCCCGTAACCCCTGACACCCGTACTGATCAAGAATCTATCTATCGCTGCTTAGAAAATATCCACTGACTTGTGGCCTCCACAGCCGCCTGTGGCAAAGAATCCCACAGATTCACCACCCTCTGGCTAAACTCCAGGGAGCCTGCTTCTGGCTGTGTGTCCCCCCCCCCCCACCCCCTCTCTCTCCACCTCCCCCTGTCTCTGGCTGTGTCCCATTCTCTGCACCTCCCCCACCTCTGCTGTGTGTGTCCCCCCCCCCCCTTTCTGCACCTCCCCCTGACTCTGGCTGTGTGTCCCCCCCCCCCCATCTCTGCACCCCCTCCCCCGCCTCTAGCTGTGACCCCCCCCCCCACTCTCTCCCCCTCCCCCTGTCTCTGCTGTGTGTGTGTCCCCCCCCTCTCTGCACCCCCCCCCCCCCCAGCCTCTGATGTGTCATCATCGTCATTCCCCCCCCCCCCCCCCTCTCTGCTCCTCCCCCCGCCTCTCCCAATGAAACAGTGTCAGCGTGCCACAGAACAGCACAGGAACAGCCTCTTCAGCCAGAGTATTGAGTGTGGACATTGGGGATTCCTGCACTCCTCGTGCTCAGCACGGTGGCGCAGCGGTAGAGTTGCTGCCTCACAGCGCCAGAGACACGGGTTCAATCCTGACTACGGGTGCTGCCTGTACGGAGTTCGCACGCTCTCCCCTTTACTCGGATCCTGCTGCACCCCTATGGTTGCGAACACCATCCATCTCAAAAAATACTTAAAAAACATCTCGAATGAACGAGCTGATATTTCGCCTGTGTAATCCTGTTGGTATCCACTGAGTTTGTACATTCTCCCCGTGACCCGCGTGGGTTTTCTCCGGGTGCTCCGGTTTCCTCCCACGTTCCAAAGACGTGCGGGTTTGTAGGTTAATTGGCTTCGGTAAATTGTAAATTTCCCTAGTGTGTGTAGGACAGTGCTGGTGTATGGGGCTATCGCCAGTCGGTCGGCACGGTCTCGGTGGGCCGAAGGGCCTGTTTCAGCGCTGTATATCTCTGATAGTCAATAAGTAGGTTTATTGGCCAAGTATTCACATACAAGGAATTTGCCTTGGTGCTCCGCCCACAAGTAACAACATGACATACAGTGACAGTTACGAATGACTCAGGAAACACTAAACATTAATAATAATAAAACATTAATGATAAAACACCATTGATCAAGCATGTGAACCAACAAAATACCAGATCAAAGGGAGGCTACAGATTTTTGGCTGTTGAGTAGAGCAACTACTCGTGGATAAAAACTGTTTTTATGTCTGGCTGTGGCAGCTTTGACAGTCCGGAGTCGCCTTCCAGAGGGAAGTGATTCAAAGAGTTTGTGGCCAGGGTGAGAGGGGTCAGAGATGATCTTGCCCGCTCGCTTCCTGGCCCTTGCAGTGTACAGTTCATCAATGGAGGGAAGGTTGCAGCCAATAACCTTCTCTGCTGATCGGACGATTCGCTGCAGCCTCCAGGTGTGGTGCTTGGTGGCTGAGCCAAACCAGACCATGATAATATCCTGCCTGCTCCGTTCCACGATGGTCACGCATGTTTGCGCCATTAGGATGGGGGTCGGCCGTAAACTGAAATCATCCGGCCCGCAGGTGGATTTTTGTTCCCGTAATCGTCCGCCCCGAGCTCTGGGAGTACCGCATCCTGCGCCAAGAACTGCAGATGCTGGGAAAATCGAAGGTCGACAAAAAATGCTGGAGAAACTCAGCGGGTGAGACATACAAGGCTTGCACGAGGCTGCCTCACCCGCTGAGTTTCTCCAGCATTTTTGTCGACCTTCTGTGAGCAAGTGATTCGATGCCTGCCATCTGGGGCAGGAATCCACGTGTACACGTGATAGATGTGGCCCGCCATCCCCTCACAGATACGTCCCGGCCCCCTATACAGAACAAGGTTACCCGCCCCTGATTTAGCACGTCCCTTTAAGAAGGAGATGAGGAGGAATTTCTTTAGTCAGAGGGTGGTGAATCTGTGGGAACTCTTTGCCGCAGACGGCTGTGGAGGCCACAAGTCAGTGGATATTGTTAAGGCAGACATAGATAGATTCTTGATCAGTGCAGGTGTCGGGGGTTACGGGGAGAAGGCAGGAGAATGGGGTTAGGAGAGAGAGATTGAATGGTAGAGTAATGGCCCGAATGGCCTAATTCTATCCTATCACGTATGACCTTTAGAAAGGAGATGAGGAGGAATTTATAGTTGGGGGGGGGGTGGGTAGTGAATTTGTGGAACTTATTGCCACAGACAACTAGAGGCTGAATCAATGGCAGAGATTCTCGATTAGTACGGGTTGTGGGGAGAATGGGGTTGAGTGGGAAAGATAGATCAGCCGTGATTGAATGGCGGTGCAGACTCACCTGAATATAGACAATCGACAATAGGTGCAGGAGTAGGCCATTCGGCCCTTCGCATCTGCTCCTGTCCCTTCTGAGTGATCCGTTTAACCTCGTGTCTAGGGTCGGGTGAGCAGGCGTAGGGAAGGGGCAGTGGGATGTGTCTACGTTTTTCTTTCCACTTCTTCCTTATTTCAGGGGTTTTTCTTTTTCGTATCTTTTTCGAAAATTCCTTCTTTTCTTTTTTCCGATTAATTTATTAGTTTATAAAATGTCAAAACTGAAGCTGTACGAAGATCGCATGATTGTCACGTCGATTACTTTCTCCTTGTACAATTGCTTCTAATAAAATATATATATATATAGTTTTTAAATAATAATAATAATAATATAACCTTTTGTCTTTCCACCCAGGGATTCTTTGACCACTTCCCGTCTGTGAACAGCAGCCTGATCGTTGACTGAGACTCGGATGCTGACGGCGTGTTCAACATCTCCAGACAAGACCCACCCGGTCCAATCAAGAATCTATCTTATCTCTGCCTTAAAAAATATCCACTGACTTGTGGCCTCCACAGCTGTCTGTGGCAAAGAGTTCCCACAGATTCACCACCCTCTGGCTAAAGAAATTCCACCTCATCTCCTTCCTAAAAGAACGTCCTTTAATTTTGAGGCTGTGCCCTCTGCTCCTAGACTCTCCCACTAGTGGAAACATCCTCTCCACATCCACTGCATCCAGGCCTATCGCTATTCGGTAACGTTTCAATGAGGTTCTCCACCCCCATCCCCTCATCCTTCTAAACTCCAAAAACGCTGATCGTATGTTAACCCACTCAATCCTGGGATCATTCTGGCAAACCTCCTCTGGACCCTCTCCAGAGCCAGCACATCCTCGGATATGGGGCCCAAAATTGCTCACACTAGTCTAAACCATATTCTCCTCGCACCCCCCCACCCCACAACACATTTTTCTTTCTTGACTTCCCAACTCGCTGGATCGGGCTCTTGTGTGGATTCTCCCCCAGATGTCGTTACTGGAACGAAGTCTGGGCTTCAGGTTAATGTGGCCTTTCCTCACTTGCCTTGCTACACTTCCATCAACTTGTTTAATCCCCTACAGTGAGTGACACAGTTCAAATATATTTAGTTTACAAATGAAAGAAAAGATCACTGTGTTCATAATGTTTCTTAAAATGCATCGCTTCTCTTCAATAAACTGAAATTCAAAGATGATGGAGGAACCTCTTATTTCTAATTCGGTTAGTTTAGAGATCCAGCGAGGAAACAGGCCCTTCGGCCCCACCGAGTCCGCACCGACCAGCGATCCCCGCACTATTGGGTGGGGAAGTAGGCCATTTAGACCTTGGAGCCAGCACGGTGAATGATTCAAAAGGGGGAGATGCAACGAGACCAGGGTGTCATGGTACACCAGTCATTAAAAGTAGGCATGCAGGTGCAGCAGGCAGTGAAGAAAGCGAATGGTATGTTAGCATTCATAGCAAAAGGATTTGAGTATAGAAGCAGGGAGGTTCTACTGCAGTTGTACAGGGTCTTGGTGAGACCACACCTGGAGTATTGCGTACAGTTTTGGTCTCCTAATCTGAGGAAAGACATTCTTGCCATAGAGGGAGTACAGAGAAGGTTCACCAGACTGATTCCTGGGATGGCAGGACTTTCATATGAAGAAAGACTGGATAGACTCGGCTTGTGCTCGTTAGAATTTAGAAGATTGAGGGGGGATCTTATAGAAACATACAAAATTCTTAAGGGGTTGGACAGGCTAGATGCAGGAAGATTGTTCCCGATGTTGGGGAAGTCCAGAACAAGGGGTCACAGTTTAAGGATAAGGTGAAAGTCTTTCAGGACCGAGATGAGAAAAACATTTTTCACACAGAGTGGTGAATCTGTGGAATTCTCTGCCACAGAAGGTAGTTGAGGCCAGTTC
>NC_045962.1:86417618-86452618 GCF_010909765.2 Amblyraja radiata | reverse complement strand
GTGGGAGGTTTGGGTCTGTGTGACGGGCCAGGCTACGTCCACAACTCTCTCTACAAACTCTTACAGTCTCGGATGTAGCTTCAGATGTTCCCAATGTTGGGCGAGTCCAGAACCAGGGGCCACACAGTCTTAGAATAAAAGGGGAGGCCATTTAAGACTGAGGTGAGAAAAAAACTTTTTCACTCAGAGAGTTGTGAATTTGTGGAATTCCCTGCCACAGAGGGCAGTGGAGGCCAAGTCACTGGATGGATTTAAGAGAGAGTTAGATAGAGCTCTAGGGGCTAGTGGAGTCAAGGGATATGGGGAGAAGGCAGGCACGGGTTATTGATAGGGGACGATCAGCCATGATGACATTGAATGGCGGTGCTGGCTCGAAGGGCCGAATGGCCTCCTCCTGCACCCATTTTCTATGTTTCTATGCTGCTTTACGATAAAATATGCAACTATAATTAAACATAGAAAATAGGTGCAGGAGTAGGCCATTCGGCCCTTCGAGCCTGCACTGACATTCAATATGATCGTGGCTGACCATGGGTGTCTCCAGGGTTGGAAGACGCCTGTGTGTGACTTTGTTTAACGTGGGGAGACTGGTGCACAGACAGCCACCCCACGTGGGGTCCTTGACAGATCTGGGTCAGGATCCAGTGGCATGGAGTCCAAGACGACCGGAGACCCTTTTCTGCCGCAGCCTTCATCCGCCTTCCCAGCCGTTGTGACGTTAGCTCCACTAAGGTCAGCCATCGTCCTCCGCCTGTTCCACCGTCGAGGTCTTGGTTGGATTGCTCTTTGTCAGAGACCTCCCCCCCCTCGACCTTACCGCCATGGGTGGCCCTACCAGGAGCACAGCTCCAGCCAGCATCGCTCTCAGGATCTCAGGTCCACACAAGCTTCTCCACCACGACAAGGTGACAATCCATGGAGCCACTGCACTGCCCGATGTATCATTGATACATTGTGGAACCAGGCCCTTCGGCCCACCGAGTCCGCGCTGACCAGCGATCGCCCCGTACACTAGTTCTACCCTACACACACTCTAGGGGATACGGGGAGAAGGCAGGAACGGGGTACTGATTGGGGATGATCAGCCATGATCACATTGAATGGCGGTGCTGGATCGAAGGGCCGAATGGCCTCCTCCTGCACCTATTGTCTGTTGTCTATTGACAATTTACAGAGGGCCGATTAAGCTGCAACCCCGCACGTCTTTGGAGTGTGGGAGGAAACCGGAGCACCCAGAGGAAACCCACGCGGTCACGGGGAGAACGTGCAAACTCCACACACACACACAGACAGCGCCTGAGGCTAAGGGGGGGGAAACTGTTTCCCAGTCGCCTTCCTGGCGGGGAGGCGACTATTTCTCCGAGTCGCGTCCTCGCCCTCCCACCTCGCGGCCCGCCAGCTGGATCGGAGCGGCCTTTCCTGCCGGGGACCGGGAAACCGGACCAGAGCCGCAACGGCGGCAGAGCAGCGCTGGATTCACCACGGAGCGGGCGATGCCGACCTGGGTCGCCGTTCGGAGCTTGGGCCGCTGCTCCAACATCGTGGAGCTGCGGTTTGGGAGAGCTTGCGCTGAACAACATGGCGGAGTCCTGGGGCCCTGTGCCGAGGGCCGCCATCATCAGTCTCCGCCCGGCGCTGCCTGCGGACTTTGGGAGCCGCCGACTCCGGCAGGAGGGGGCCGACTCTGATGTCCAGGCCGCTGAGGACGTCCTCCGCAGCCCTGACGTCGGACTTACATCACCCCGGCGAGCGGGCCTGAACATCGGGCCGCCCGTAACGGCGACTGCGGAGGGCTCGGGGAGGCCCCGACCACAGGTGAACATTGGGGAACATTAGAGGAAGAGACTGACTTTGGTGGGAAACTTTGATCCTGCTGCGTGGGGATGTTTTATGTTGAACTCTATCGCGCGTTGTGTTCTTTATTTTTATTGTATGGTGATCTCATTTCACTGAGCCATCTGGCCCATGTGACAAATCAAAGCATCTTGTATAATAATGAATAATGGATGGGATTTATATAGCGCCTTTCTAATACTCAAGGCGCTTTACATCGCATTATTCATTTACTCCTCAGTCACACTCGGTGGTGGTAAGCTACTTCTGTAGCCACAGCTGCCCTGGGGCAGACTGACGGAAGCGTGGCTGCCAATCTGCGCCTACGGCCCCTCCGACCACCACCAATCACTCGCACACATTCACCCACACAGGCAGAGGTGGGTGAAGTGTCTTGCCCAAGGACACAACGACAGTATGCACTCCAAGCGGGATTCGAACCGGCTACCTTCCGGTCGCCGGCCGAACACTTAGCCCATTGTGCCATCTGTCGTCCCCAGAGAAGGGCGGCGCAGCGGTAGAGTTGCTGCCTCACGGCGCTGGAGACCCGGGTTCGATCCCGCGACCACGGGCGCCGTCTGCATGGAGTTTCTACGTCCTCCCCGTGACCCGCGTGGGTTTTCTCTCCGAGATGTTCGGTTTCCTCCCACACTCAATAGACAATAGGGTTTCGTCCCGAAACGTCGCCTGTTCCCTTCGCTCCATAGATGCTGCTGCACCCGCTGAGTTTCTCCAGCACTTTTTCAATCAGGATGGGACCCGGTTCTCTGGCGCTGTGAGGCAGCAGCTCCACCTGCTGCGAGACTGTGCCGCGCACTGGATAATTGATTTTATTCCCCCACAGTGGATGACTGGAGAAGATGATTCATTCAAGCCGCTCCTCCAGCTAGCCCACAGACAGCTCTGACGTACATCCAGGACTCGACATCTGACGTACAGTTCCATCAGACTCCAGAGAATAATGCCAACCCCTCTCGGCACTTGTTGACTTGTAATCAGTTAATTAAATGTTGCCTTTCTGCAATTATGCTGTTTAATACATAGTGTGTGTGTGTGTGTGCAGAATTTGAATAATTATATCAATACACGTCTGAAACAAGACATATTAGCATAGTTTAATTTTGAGCTTAGGTTAGAGATACAGCGCGGAAACAGGCCCCTTCGGATCAACCTCTCTCCCTTCTCCCTCTCTCTCGCCTTTCTCTCCCTTCCTCTCTCTCCCCCTCTCCCTTCTCTCTCTCCCCCTCTCCCCTCTCTCTCTCCCCCTCTCCCTTCCTCTCTCTGCCCTTCTCCCTTCTCTTTCTCCCCCTCTCCCCTCTCTCTCTCCCCCCTCTCCCCTCTCTCTCTCCCCCTCTCCCCTCTCTCTCTCTCTCTCTCTCTCTCACGTCTCTCTCCCCTCTCTCTCTCCCCATCTCTCCCCCTCTCCCCTCTCTCTCTCCCCTCTCCCCTCTTTCTCTCCCCCTCTCCTCTTTCTCTCCCCCTCTCCCCCCCTCTCCCCTCTCCCTTCTCTCTTCTCCCCCTCTCCCCCCTCTCCTCTCTCTCTCTCCTCTCCTTTCTCTCTCCCCTCTTCTCTCTCTCTTCCCCCTCCCTTCTCTCTTCCTCTCCCCCTCTCCCTTCTCTCTCTCCCCCTCTCCCCTCTCCCCTTCTCTTTTTCTCTCCCCTCTTCTCTCTCTCTCCCCCTCTCTCTCCCCCTCTCCCTTCTCTCTCTCCCCCTCTCCCTTCAGGAGATTGAGGGGGGATCTTATAGAAACTTACAAAATTCTTAAACTGTGGCCCCTGGTTCTGAACTCCCCCAACATCGGGAACATGTTTCCTGCCTCTAGTGTGTCCAAACCCTTAATAATCTTATATGTTTCAATAAGATTCCCTCTCATCCTTCTAAACTCTAAACTCCTTCTTCTTGTGTGTGGCGTGCGCAGCCTAAAGTTATAGGTCAACTTGTTCTATTTGATCTTGTTTGTGTACCGTGGGTTGATTGCATTAGGTTGGACCATGTGAAGGTTGCAAACTCCCACCCCCACGTTAACACCATCCTACACACACCAGGGACAATGTACACAAACGCCAAGCCATTTAGCCGATAAACCTGCACGTCTTTGGAGAGTGGGAGGAAAACGAAAATCGCGGAGAAAACCCCACGGGGAGGACGTGCAAACTCCGTACAGACAGCGCCCGTGGTCGGGATGGAACCCGGGTCTCCGGCGCTGCATTCGCTGTAAGGCAGCAACTCTACCGCTGCTCCGCTCCACCGTGACCGCACATTCATCCTGACAGCATTTCAATGCACAAGTCAACTGAAAATGGACTTTGAATGATGTTGTGTAAATGCACTCGCATGTAATGAACTAATTATTCAAATACTATATTGCAAGCTATAATATGGTAAAATATACATTTTAGTTTAGTTCTTGAGTTTAGTTCAGGGGTAGGAACCCGCATGTGGCCTTCGAGGCCAGTAGAAACATAGAAACATAGACAATAGGTGCAGGAGGAGGCCATTCGGCCCTTCGAGCCAGCACCACCATTCATTGTGATCATGGCTGATCGTCCCCAATCAATAACCCGTGCCTGCCTTCTCCCCATATCCCTCGACTCCACTAGCCCCTAGAGCTCTATCTAAGTCTCTCTTAAATCCATCCAGTGACTTGGCCTCCACTGCCCTCTGTGGCAGGGAATTCCACAAATTCACAACTCTCTGGGTGAAAAAGTTTTTTCTCACCTCAGTCTTAAATGGCCTCCGCTTTATTCTAAGACTAAGTGTGGCCCCTGGTTCTGGACTCGCCCAACATTGGGAACATTTTTCCTGCATCTAGCTTGTCCAGTCCTTTTATAATTTTATATGTTTCTCATTGAGTGCGGCCTTTTGAATGGATCTAAGTTTTGTAGAACAAATCCTTTTATTTTTATTAATATGTTTTTGTTCATCTTTTATTATTTTTATTTTAATCTTAAAATGAACGTATTTAAAATACCAAAGAGTAAAAGAAGATTCAACAAAAAATAATCCTATATTTAATTGAAGTTTCTTGGGTGGGGCCTTGTTAGATTACAGCTAACTTAATGTGGCCTTCAAACATGAAAAGGTTCCCCACCCCTGGTTTAGTTTAAGGTCACGTGATCTGAGGTACAGTGAAAAGCTTTCATTTATATAGATAATAATTATAACATGAATGTAAATGGTTTAGTACTAACTAATATATTATCAAATATACATTTGAATAAATGGTCCGATGCAAACTATAATATGAAACATATATTTAAATGATTTAGCACAAACTAATATCAAATATACAAAGAATGTAAACTAGTCTACATGCAGTTAAATAAATGGTTTAACAGGCAGTGAAGAAAGCGAATGATATGTTAGCATTCATAGCAAAAGGATTTGAGTATAGGAGCAGGGAGGTTCTACTGCAGTTGTACAGGGTCTTGGTGAGACCACGCCTGGAGTATTGCGTACAGTTTTGGTCTCCTAATCTGAGGAAAGACATTCTTGCCATAGAGGGAGTACAGAGAAGGTTCACCAGACTGATTCCTGGGATGTCAGGACTTTCATAGGAAGAAAGACTGGATAGACTCGGCTTGTACTCGCTAGAATTTAGAAGATTGAGGGGGGATCTTATAGAAACTTACAAAATTCTTAAGGGGTTGGACAGGCTAGATGCGGGAAGATTGTTCCCGATGTTGGGGAAGTCCAGAACAAGGGGTCACAGTTTAAGGATAAAGGGGGAAATCTTTTAGGACTGAGATGAGAAAAACATTTTTCACACTAGCGGTGCAGGCTCGAAGGGCCGAATGGCCTACTCCTGCACCTATTTTCCATGTTTCTATATTTCTAATACTAACTAATATATTATCAAACATGCAGCCCAATAAATGGTGTAACAAATAATAACATATATTCACATATACATTCAAAGAAATAGTGTGATGCAAATTCAAATATGCTTTCAAATAAATAACCATATAACCATATAACTATATAACAATTACAGCACGGAAACAGGCCATCTCGACCCTTCTAGTCCGTGCCGAACACTTATTCTCCCCTAGTCCCATCTACCTGCGCTCAGACCATAACCCTCCATTCCTTTCCCGTCCATATAACTATCCAATTTATTTTTAAATGATAAAAACGAACCTGCCTCCACCACCTTCACTGGAAGCTCATTCCACACAGCTACCACCTCTTCGAGTAAAGAAGTTCCCCCTCATGTTACCCCTAAACTTCAGTCCCTTAATTCTCAAGTCATGTCCCCTTGTTTGAATCTTCCCTACTCTCAGTGGGAAAAGCTTATCCACGTCAACTCTGTCTATCCCTCTCATCATTTTAAAGACCTCTATCAAGTCCCCCCTTAACCTTCTGCGCTCCAAAGAATAAAGCCCTAACTTGTTCAACCTTTCTCTGTAACTTAGTTGCTGAAACCCAGGCAACATTCTAGTAAATCTCCTCTGTACTCTCTCTATTTTGTTGACATGCTTCCTATAATTAGGCGACCAAAATTGTACCCCATACTCCAGAATTGGCCTCACCAATGCCTTGTACAATTTTAACATTACATCCCAACTTCTATACTCAATGCTCTGATTTATAAAGGCCAGCACACCAAAAGCTTTCTTTACCACCCTATCTACATGAGATTCCACTTTCAGGGAACTGTGCACAGTTATTCCCAGATCCCTCTGTTCACCTGCATTCTTCAATTCGCTACCATTTACCATGTACGTCCTATTTTGATTTGTCCTGCCAAGATGTAGCACCTCACACTTATCAGCATTAAACTCCATCTGCCATCTTTCAGCCCACTCTTCCAAATGGCCTAAATCTCTCTGTAGCCTTTGAAAATCTACTTCATTATCCACAACCCCACCTATCTTAGTATCATCTGCATACTTACTAATCCAATTTACCACACCATCATCCAGATCATTGATGTACATGACAAACAACAGTGGACCCAACACAGATCCCTGTGGCACCCCACTAGTCACTGGCCTCCAACCTGACAAACAACCATCCACCATTACTCTCTGGCATCTCCCATTCAGCCACTGTTGAATCCATCTTGCTACTCCACCATTAATACCCAACAATTGAACCTTCTTAACCAACCTTCCATGAGGAACCTTGTCAAAGGCCTTACTGAAGTCCATATATACAACATCCACTGATTTACCCTCATCAATTCCCGAGTAACCTCTTCAAAAAATTCAAGAAGATTAGTCAAACATGACCTTCCAGGCACAAATCCATGTTGACTGTTCCTAATCCGACCCTGTTTATCCAGATGCTTATATATATTATCTCTAAGTATCCTTTCCATTAATTTGCCCACCACTGACGTCAAACTAACAAGTCTATAATTGCTAGGTTTACTCTTAGAACCCTGTTTAAACAATGGAACAACATGCGCAGTACGCCAATCCTTGATTGAATACAAACTAGAATGTATTAAGTATGGGCGGTGAATCTGTGGAACTCTTTGCCACAGACGGCTGTGGAGGTCAAGTCAATGGATATTTTTAAGGCAGAGATAGATAGATTTTTAATTAGTGCGGGTGTCAGGGGTTACGGGGAGAAGGCAGGAGAATGGGGTTTGGGAGGGAGAGATCGATCAGACATGATTGAATGGCGGAGTAGACTTGATGGGCCGAAAGGCCTAATTCTGCTCCTATCACGACCTTATATACAGTGTAATAAATGGGCAAATATATAAATGGTTGAATACAAGCACTAATATATCAAATATATAAATAGAAACATAGACAATAGGTGCAGGAGTAGGCCATTCGGCCCTTCGAGCCAGCACCGCCATTCAATGTGATCATGGCTGATCGTCCCCAATCAGTACCCCGTTCCTGCCTTCTCCCCATATCCCTTGATTCCGTTAGCCCGAAGAGCTATATCTAACACTTTTGATTTAATCTAGACACAGAATGCTGGAGTAACTCAGCGGGTGAGGCAGCATCTCTGGGGAGAAGGAATGGGCGACGTTTCTAGTCGAGACCCTTCTTCAGACTGAAGTCTTTTGATTTAATGCAAATATCAATAGTATCAAATATAAGAAGGGTCTCGACCTGAAACGTCACCCATTCCTTCTCTCCAGAGATGCTGCCTGTCCCGCTGAGTTACTCCAGCGTTTTGTGTCTATCTTCGGTTTAAACCAGCACCTGCAGTTCCTTCCGATGCATCGTCTAACATATTGATACAAATGGTGCAATAAAAATATGAATATTATCAAATATATATTGATAAATGATTTAATGCAATATACATTAACAAAGCTACAGCTTATTAATGGTATCATGCCAACTATAGCATATCATCAAACACAATAAATATTTCATTATATTAATATTAATGCACAATAAACAGTTTAAATGCAAAGTTCAAAATAACATTGAATAAAGCTTGCACTGAGTGGTTGCATGCAAATATTAATATATTAGAAACATAGACAATAGGTGCAGGAGTAGAGGCCATTCGGCCCTTCGAGCCAGCACCGCCATTCAATATGATCATGGCTGATCATCCAACTCAGTATCCTGTACCTGCCTTCTCTCCATACCCCCTGATCCCTTTAGCCACAAGGGCCACATCTAACTCCCTCTTAAATATAGCCAACGAACTGTGTGGCCTCAACTACCTTCTGTGGCAGAGAATTCCACAGATTCACCACTCTCTGTGTGAAAAATGTTTTTCTCATCTCGGTCCTAAAAGACTTTTCCCCCTTATCCTTAAACTGTGACTCCTTGTTCTGGACTTCCCCAACATCGAGGACAATCTTCCTGCATCTAGCCTGTATATTTGATAATACATTAGAAACCTAGAAAATAGGTGCAGGAGGAGGCCATTCTGGGGTTGGACGTACATGGTAAATGGTAGCGAATTGAGGAATGCAGTTGAACAGAGGGATCTAGGAATAACTGTGCATAGTTCCCTGAAGGTGGAATCTCATGTAGATAGGGTGGTAAAGAAAGCTTTTGGTGTGCTGGCCTTTATAAATCAGAGCATTGGGTATAGAAGTTTGGATGTAATGTTAAAATTGTACAAGGCATTGGTGAGGCCAATTCTGGAGTATGGTGTACAATTTTGGTCGCCTAATCATAGGAAGGATGTCAACAAAATAGAGAGAGTACAGAGGAGATTTACTAGAATGTTGCCTGGGTTTCAGCAACTAAGTTACAGAGAAAGGTTGAACAAGTTAGGGCTTTATTCTTTGGAGCGCAGAAGGTTAAGGGGGGACTTGATAGAGGTCTTTAAAATGATGAGAGGGATAGACAGAGTTGACGTGGAAAAGCTTTTTCCATTGAGAGTAGGGAAGATTCAAACAAGAGGACATGACTTGAGAATTAAGGGACAGAAGTTTAGGGGTAACATGAGGGGGAACTTCTTTACTCAGAGAGTGGTGGCTGTGTGGAATGAGCTTCCAGTGGAAGTGGTGGAGGCAGGTTCGATTTTATCATTTAAAAATAAATTGGATAGGTATATGGACGGGAAAGGAATGGAGGGTTATGGTCTGAGTGCAGGTAGATGGGACTAGGTGAGAGTAAGTGTTCGGCACGGATTAGAAGGGCCGAGATGGCC
This sequence comes from Amblyraja radiata, assembly GCF_010909765.2. Lineage (NCBI taxonomy): Eukaryota > Metazoa > Chordata > Chondrichthyes > Rajiformes > Rajidae > Amblyraja > Amblyraja radiata. The sequence goes on along the minus strand of NC_045962.1, from coordinate 86,443,197 downwards.
TGTTTCCGTGCTGTCATTGTTATATGGTTATATGGCATGGAGAGAAGGCAGGTACAGGATACTGAGTTGGATGATCATATTGAATGGTGGTGCAGGCTCGAAGGGCCGAATGGCCTCTACTCCTGCACCTAGTTTCTATGTTTCTATGTTTCTATAATATAACTGTATATAGGTTGCACTGGGTTTAATGCAAGTGCAATATATAGTTTTCGAGCTGATATTTAGAGCGGAGAGGTTTCATGCTGAGTACAATATATAACTGAATACATAGACACTAGGTGCAGGAAGAGGCCATGTCCTGTACATGGATAGGACAGCAGAAAGGTGGGACTAGTGCAGATGGGGCCAAGTCAAGTCACTTTTATTTCTATAGCACATTTAAAAAACAACTCTCGTTGGCCAAAGTGCTTTACATTGGTGGAGGTACTAACGTTATACAACATTGGTTCATAGATTAAGTACATACATAAATACACACATATAGCCCTCCCTCAGAGGTCGTCAAGAAAGGCTTGAGAGTAAAGATGGGTTTTTAGTCTCGACTTAAAGGAGTCGATGGAGGGGGCAGTTCTGATGGGAAGGGGGATGCTGTTCCACAGTCTAGGAGCTGCAACCGCAAAGGCACGGTCGCCCCTGAGCTTATGCCTAGACCGTGGGATGTTCAGCAGCCCCAAGTCGGCCGATCTGAGGGACCTGGAGGTGGAGTGGTGGGTGAGAAGACTTTTAATGTAGGAGGGGGCAAGCCCATTGAGGGCTTTGTAGACATAGAGGAGGGTCTTGAAATGTATACGGAACCGCACAGGGGGCCAGTGGAGAGAGGCCAGGATCGGGGTGATGTGGTCCCTTTTTCGGGTGCCCGTCAGGAGTCTCGTACACTGCGGCGTTTTGGACCAGTTGCAGGCGGGACAGGGAAGATTGGCTGATGCCAGTGTAGAGGGAGTTGCAGAGGGAGATGGGGGAGGGGATCAGATGGGGGAGGGGATCAGATGGGGGTCGGGGACGGGCAGGTGTTTGGGGAGAACTGGGACTGGGGCTGAGAAGGGGGAGGGGCTGAGATGGGGGTGGAGAGGGTGTGAAATTGGGGTAGGGGCTGAGATTGGGGCAGGGGGGGTTGTGGAGAAGGTGATGTTGGAGGAGCTGGTCTTGGAGAAAAGTGAAACATAGAAAATAGGTTCAGGAGGAGGCCATTCGGCCCTTCGAGCCAGCACCTGCCATTCAATGTGATCATGGCTGATCGTCCCCTATCAATAACCCGTTCCTGCCTTCTCCCCATATCCCTTGACTCCACTAGGCCCTAGAGCTCCATCTAGTTCTCTCTTAAATCCATCCAGTGACTTGGCCTCCACTGCCCTCTGTGGCAGGGAATTCCAAAGATTCACAACTCTCTGGGTGAAAAAGTGTTTCCTCATCTCAGTTTTAAATGGCCTCCCCTTTATTCTAAGACTGTGGCCCCAGGTTCTGAACTCGCCCAACATTGGTAACATTTTTCCTGCATCATGAAACCTCTCCACTCTAAATATCAGCTCGAAAACTATATATTGCACTTGCATAAAACCCAGACCAGTCCTTTTATAATTTTATATATTTATATAAGTTTCTATAAGATGAGGAAAAACTTCTTCACCCAGAGAGTTGTGAATCTGTGGAATTCTCTGCCACAGAAGGCAGTGGAGGCCAATTCACTGGATGTTTTCAAGAGAGAGTTAGAACTAGCTCTTAGGGCTAATTATATCAAGGGATGTGCAATTGTAGCTCTTAGGGCTAACGGAATCAAGGGATATGGGGAAAAAGCAGGAACGGGGTACCGATTCTGGATGATCAGCCATGATCACATTGAATGGCAGGTAGACACAAATGCTGGAGAAACTCAGCGGGTGAGGCAGCATCTGTGGAGGGAAGGAATAGGTAGGCGACGTTTCGGGTCGAGACCCTCCTAGGTCACCTATTCCTTCGCTCCATAGATGCTGCCTCACCTGCTGAGTTTCTCCAGCATTTTTGTCTACATTCGATTTTTACAGCATCTTTCTTAAACACATTGAATGGCGGTGCCGGCTCGAAGGGCCGAATGGCCTACTCCTGCACCTTGTACAATATATAGCTTTCGAGCTGATATTTAGAGCTGAGAGGTTTTAATGCAAAGATACAATATTTAATTGCATATAGCCTGTTCTGAGGGGTTTAATACAGAATATAACATATAATTGTGTATAGGTTGCACTGAGAGGTTTAATGCATAATGCAATATATAACAGTACTGCTTGCATTAGGTGTTTTAATGCAGGGTTTAATATATAATTGTATATTTGTTGCATTAAGTGGTTTAATGCAAGATGCATTTTAGAGCTGAGAGGTTTATTGCAGAGTGAAATATATATATAGTTTAAGGGCAGTGGTGTTAGTGGCTGTGGGTGCACACAAGGGGGGGGGGGGGGGTGTTGATGTAATGCGCGCCCCCGCTTGACGTCAGGCGCGTGCCCGTGCTGCTGGTGCCCGTGCATGTGTGTGCGCGTCCCCGCTGGCAGAGACACAGAGGAGCTGGAGCTGGAGCTGGAGCAGCGCTGGCCCGGGGAGCGACTCCACAGGGTCCTGCTGCCCCTCCCCTCACTCAGCTCAGCATGGAGCTGCGCTGCCCCGTCTACATCCACCTCCTCCACCACCTCCTGCTGCTCCTGCTGCTCCCCTTCCCTGCCCCGGCTACTCGCTACAGCGCTGCCCGGGCTCACGGTAAGGCAGCCGGCTGCAGCAGCTCGCTACACCCGGGGGGGAGAGGAGGGGGCATTGATGGGGAGAGAGGGGATGATCAGCCATGATCACATTGAATGGCGGTGCTGGCTCGAAGGGCCGAATGGCCTCCTCCTGCACCTATTGTCTATAGTCTATCTCTTCCACGCTTCATATCCTTACAATTAGCATTACTACACATTATTGCATCTTTAGGTAGATGAATATTGCTTAAGGATTTATCAGTATGGGCATAATAAGCTAAGATATCTTCCTTTGTGAGGGTTGACCAGTCCAGTTTCTCTGGATACCACAGGTATGTGTTCAACATTTATTGTCATAGCAACAGGCATATGATCAGTGATTGCTGGCCCATACAGAATGCTCTTACACCCCAATGAGGCATGTACATCAGCTGTACTAATACAGTGGTCCAGCCATGATGTGGTGTGCTAGGCCTCACTAATATAAATACAACTGTCTGAAGGTAAAAGCACTTTGCTTGACAATATTAAATTATTATCTTGTCAGAACTGAGCCATATGATTGGCAAATAATGAGTTCCAATCTGAGATATCTGCATTCATATCCCCAATGACATATGCACTACAAAATTATTGTTTTGAATTAAGGAATAGATGGAAGTAAGCCTATTTAAATATTCATCCTCATTCAGATGGCATTCATAGGGTGCATACACATTCAGGATAACACATTCCTTGACGTTGTGAACAAAGTGTATGGCAATACACCAGTCAGCATCAAGCCCAACCTCACTTATTGATGAGTCAAGCTTATAGAAACATATAAAAATTCTTAAAGATATTGGACAGGCTGGATGCAGGAAAAATGTTCCCCTTGTTGGGAGAGTCCAGAACCAGGGGTCACACAGTTTAAGAATAAGGGATCGGCCATTTAGGACTGAGATGAGGAAAAACTTTTTGGCCCAGAGAGTTGTGAATCTGTGGAATTCTCTGCCACAGAAGGCAGTGGAGGCCGATTCGCTGGATGTTTTCAAGAGAGAGTTAGATTTAGCTCTTTGGGCTAAAGGGATGTGTGGAGAAAGCAGGAACGGGGTACAGATTGTGGATGATCAGCCTTGATCACATTGAATGGCGGTGCTGCCTCGAAGGGCCGAATGGCCTCCTCCTGCACCTATTTTCTATGTTTTTAAATGTCCCACATAAAATCCTCGCTGGAAACCCATCCTTTCCTCAAAATGAAACTACAAAGTGCTGGAGTGGACACAGGCCCTTCAGCCCATCCAGTCCACGCTGACCAGCGATCTCTGTACACCTGTTCTATCCTGTACACTGGGAACAATTCACAGAGACTAAGTAATCTGCAAATCTGCACGTTTTTGGAGCGTGGGAGAAAAACGGAGCATCCGGAGAAAACCCACGCAGGTCGCGGGGAGAACGTACAAACTCTGTACAGACAGCGCCGTAGTCAGGATCGAACCCGGGACTCTGGCAAAGGGTGGTATGGAACGAGCTGCAGGAGGAGGTAGTTGAGGTAGGTAGTATTCAAATGCCTAATAAACATTTTGATAGGTACAGGTTTAGAGGGAAATGGGCCAAACACAGGCAGGTGGGACTAGTGTAGATGGGACATGTTGGCCGGTGTGGGCAAGTTGGGCCCAAGGGCCTTTTTCCACACTGTATAACTCTATGATGACTCCCAATATCGCCCATGCATATCCTCCACTGATGCTGCCTGACCCACTGAGTTACTCCAGCTCTTTGTGCCTTAGAAACATAATAAAATAGGTGCAGGAGTAGGCCATTCGGCCCTACGAGCCAGCACCGCCATTCAATATGATCATGGCTGATCATCCTCAATCAGTACCCCGTTCCTGCTTTCTCCACACATCCCTTGGTATAATTAGCCCTAAGAGCTAATTCTAACTCTCTCTTGAAAACATCCACTGAATCGGCCTCCACTGCCTTCTGTGGCAGAGAATTCCACAGATTCACAACTCTCTGGGTGAAAACGTTTTTCCTCATCTCAGTCCTAAATGGCCGACCCCTGATTCTTAAACTGTGGCCCCTGGTTCTGGACTCCCCCAACAAGGGGAACATTTTTCCTGCCTCTAGCCTGTCCAATCCCTTTAGAATTTTATATGTTTCAATAAGATGCCCTCTCATCCTAATAATCTACATAGAAAATAGGTGCAGAATGGGGCCATTCGGCCCTTCGAGCCAGCACCAGCATTCATTGTGATCATGGCTGATCGTCCCCTATCAATAACCCGTACCTGCCTTCTCCCCATATCCCTTGACTCCACTAGCCCCTAGAGCTCTATCTAACTCTCTCTTAAATCCATCCAATGACTTGGCCTCCACTGCCCTCTATTGGTAGAGGCAACACAGATTCAGCACCGTTGTGCTGGACAGCTCCCTTGGCTGTGAGTCATGGCCTCAAAGGTAGACAGAATTGCTGGAGAAACTCAGCGGGTGCAGCAGCATCTATGGAGCGAAGGGAATAGGCAACGTTTCGGGCCGAAACCCTCAACACTGCTCTGGATCGAATGGTGTTGTGCTCCTGTCTCAGATTATAGTTAGGCCATTCGGCCCATCGAGACTACCCCGCCATTCAATCACGGCTGATCTCTGCCTCTGAAAGATTGTTAAGGGCTTGGACACGCCAGAGGCAGGAAACATGTTCCCGATGTTGGGGGAGTCCAGAACCAGGGGCCACAGTTTAAGAATAAGGGGTAAGCCATTTAGAACGGAGACGAGGAGACACTTTTTCTCACAGAGAGTGGTGAGTCTGTGGAATTCTCTGCCTCAGAGGGCGGTGGAGGCCGGTTCTCTGGATGCTTTCAGAAGAGAGAGCTAGACAGGGCTCTTAAAGATAGTGGAGTCAGGGGATATGGGGAGAAGGCAGGAACGGGGTACTGATTGGGGATGATCAGCCATGATCACAATGAATGGCGGTGCTGGCTCGAAGGGCCGAATGGCCTACTCCTGCACCTATGTTTTTCTATGTAGTGTACATGGACAGAGGGAAAGCAGGGGAGCTGAAATTGGAGAATTCAATGTTCATACATTGGGAACAGATAGAGGGAGAGAGAGATTTAATTTTAGATTTCCAGCATCTGTTGTTGCGAGCTAATGTTTACCAAGCGCAGGGTTACACTGCCCCCTTCTGGTAAAAGAAGTTTTAGCTTGGCTATACAGCATGGAAACAGGCCCTTCGGCCCACCGAGTCTGTGCCGACCAACCATCCCCGCACGGTAACGCTATCCCCCCCACACACGCGCAAGCACGCACGATTTTTACCGAAGATCTCGGAGAAAACCCACGCAGGTCACGGGGAGGATGTACAGGGGATACGGGGAGGAAGGCAGGAACGGGGTACTGATTGGGGATGATCAGCCGTGATCACAGTGAATGGCGGTGCTGGCTCGAAGGGCCAAATGGCCTACCCCTGCACCTGTTGTCTATTGTCTATTGAGATACGATACGAGAAAACCGCATCTCCATCGATACGGCAAGTGATTAGAAAAGTTTCCCCCAACCTTGAGACGCAAACGAACCTCCCCACAGCAAAGACCAGCCTCGACCCAGAACGTCAGCCATTCCTTCTCTCCAGAGATGCTGTTTGTCCCGCTGAGTTACTCCAGCATTTTGTGTCTTATCTTCGGCTAGCACAAAGTTGTGATGTATCGGAATCAGGGGATATGGGGAGAAGGCAGGAACGGGGTACTGATTGGGGATGATCAGCCACGATCACATTGAATGGTGGTGCTGGCTCGAAGGGCCGAATGGCCTCTACTCCTGCACCTATTTTCTATGTAACTCTTGGAGAGACACAACAAACTGGACAAACTCAGCGGGTCAGGCAGCATTGTTTGGAATTCTTTGCCACAGAAGGCTGTGGAGGCCAAGTCAGTCAATGTATTTAAGGCGGAGATGGATAGATTCTTGATTTGTACAGGTGTCAGGGGTTATGGGGAGAAGGCAGGAGAATGAGGTTCGAGGGAGAGGTAAATCAGACATGATTGAATGGCGGAGTAGACTTGATGGGCCGAATGGCCTAATTCTGCTCCTATCACTTATGACCTTACCTTTGGAGGAAAGGAATAGGTGACATTTTGGGTCGAGACCTTTCTTCAGTCTGAAGATGGGTCTCGACCCGAAACGTCGCCCATTCCTTCTCTCCAGAGATGCTGCCTGTCCTGCTGAGTTACCCCAGCATTTTGTGTCTATCTTAGTGCAGGTGTCAGGGGTTATGAGGAGAGGGGAGGAGAATAGACAACAGGTGCAGGAGTCGGCCATTCGGCCCCTTCGAGCCAGCACCGCCATTCAATGTGATCATGGCTGATCATCCACAATCAGTTCCGAATGGGGTTAGGAGGGAGAGATAGATCAGGCACGATTGAATGGCAGAGTAGACTTGATGGGCCGAATGGCCTAATTCTACTCCTATCGTTTATGATCACTTGGTATCTTTGGTATAAACCAGCATCTGCAGTTGTTTCCGACACATCTCGTTTGCAACACTTGGCGATGGGCTTGGCTTCACCGGTACTTTGCCGGTCGGTATCCCTGGTACTCACCGGCTGTGTTTCTCCCCCCTCCCCCATAGAGGAATGCCTTCCACCAGCAGCCAAAGCCGGCTCGGCACGGCGAGGCCTTCCGCTTCCTGTTGCTCACCTTCATCGCGGTGGCCGGCATGGCGGGGATTCTGGTGGCCGGAGCGGTCATCTTCTGCCTGCGGCAGAGCGCCAAGCGGCGGCAGAAGGAGAAGCTGGCCGGGATAGGAGCCGAGGGAACGGCCGAAACCTCCCTCGAATACCAGGTAGGCACCGCCCCCCCCCCCCCACCCCCACACAACGGCACCTCCTACACACGTGACCCACACCCACCTGGGCCACCGTAACCGCAACTACACTCCAATGCATTTACAGGTACCTCCAATGCAACTACCTCAAATGCAACTACACTCCGATGCAACTACACTCCGATGCAACTGCCTTCAATGCATCTACCTCCAATGCATCTACCTCCAATGCACCTACCTCCAATACAACTACCTCCAATGCATCTACCTCCAATGCAACTACACTCCAAAGCAATTACCTCCAATTATCTACCTCCAATGCATCTACCTCCAACGCAACTGCCTCCAATACATCTAACTCCAATGCAACTACCTCCAATGCAACTACCTCCAATGCAACTGCCTTCAATGCATCTGCCTCCAATGCACTTACACTCCAATACAACTACCTCCAAAGCTTTTACCTTCAATGCATCTACCTTCAATGCAACTACCTCCAATGCATCTACCTCCAATGCAATTACCTCCAATTATCTACCTCCAATGCATCTACCTCCAATAAAGCTCCACTCCAATGCATCTACCTCCATCTACCTTCAATGCATCTACATTCAATGCATCTACCTCCAATGCATCTGCCTCCAATGCATCTACCTCCAATGCATCTACCTCCAATACAACAACAACCTCCAATACCCCCTCTTGTGTGTTCGATGTCTGGACAGGAGCTGTGCAGGCAACACATGGCGACCAAGTCGTACGCTGCGGACGGACACGGTGGACACGTCGCGGGTGACCAGCGTCTCCTCCCAGTTCAGCGACGCCCCGCAGGCAAGCCCCAGCTCCCACAGCAGCACCCCCTCCTGGTGCGAGGAGCCGGTGCAATCCAACATGGACATCTCCACGGGACACATGATCCTGGTGAGTGCTGAACGACTGTCCCACCTATCTCTCTGGTGACCCACAAACGCATCCTTCATCTGGCTTCACCTCGCACTAAAGGGGCGGCACGGCGTCGCAGCGGTAGAGGGAGGAATCCGAAGACCCCGGAGAAAACCCACGCAGGTCACGGGAAGAACGTTCAAACTCCGTACAGACAGAGCCGTAGTCGGGGTTCGAACCCGAGTCTCCGGCGCCGTGAGGCGGGTACTCTACCGCTGCGCCACCGTGCTGCCCGTATAAACTAAACTAAATAAACTAACCTGTTCAAATGTATTTTGAAAGTCATAATTGTATGATGAGAGTTAGATTTTGTTCTTGGGGCTAAGGGAATCAAGGGATATGGGGAAAAAGCTGGAACGGGGGGTACTGATTCTGGATGATCAGCCATGATCACATTGAATGGCGGTGCTGACTAGAAGGGCTGAATGGCCTGCTCCTGCACCTATCGTCTATGTTTTCCATGGTTGAGAATGTAAAAATAGACACAAAAAGCTGGAGTAACTCAGCGGGACAGGCAGCATCTCTGGGGAGAAGGAATGGTGACGTTTCGAGTCGAGACCCTTCTTCAGACTGAGAGTCAGGGAAAGGGAAACGAGAGATATGGACAATGATGTAGCGAGATATAGGGTGATTTCACGAAAGGTCACTGGAGCGTAGATCCGCACCCACGTGACCGCAAAATTTAACTGGGGGACAAGCGTCACTTCCGGTACATGTTAGTGAATGGGAAAACACGCACTTTCACACCCGTTAAAAACATCGAAAACGGCCAGTTTTTGAGCTGCAATTTACTGTAGCCAGTCGGGGTGACCGTGAGGCACAGCTACCTAAATTTACAGTAAAAAAAAAGATAGAAACTAAGGTAAATTCAAGAGGGAGCTGAAGGGGCAAATACAGCGGAAGTTGTTAGCGGACATTTGTCGTGGAGATTTAAAGATCCAAAATATCGGGAATTATCGCGTTTGCTCGCTGCATTTCATCAAAAGTAAGGCATTATTGGCTTTGTTATCTTTATTCATTTGTTAGATGAAAAGTATTAAAAGTTAGAAATCCGTCAGTAAAATTGCAAAATCGCCCATGGTTCTCAGGTGGGTTTTAACATGCAAAATGAAAACGCTTCTGAAGCTCCATTTACCATTTAAATAATCGTAAACTCTCAATGCGTTTGGAAATAAATTTTACTCAGATGCAAGCTAAGGAATGGGATAATTGTCAGCTGTTAGTTGGACAAAATTAGGAGATTTTATTATTTGCCAAAATATATTTCTCAATGTTTCTTGTTTAAAGCCTGCACAATCACCCAAACTACTTATTTATTTATCATCTAATAACAGACAAGCCTGCAGCATGGAATGATGTCAACAATCCTGATTGGGCACCCACTGTGAGCAGGATAGACAATGTGCACAAGAACGCCATGCACGTGCAACAAGAAGAGAGTATTAAAGCAGATTGTGCTGGCTTTAAACAAGAAACATTGAGAAATATATTTTGGCAAATAATAAAATGTCCTAATTTTGTCCAACTAACAGCTGACAATTATCCCATTCCTTAGCTTACATCTGAGTAAAATTTATTTCCAAACGCATTGAGAGTTTACGATTATTTAAATGGTAAATGGAGCTTCAGAAGCGTTTTCATTTTGCATGTTAAAACCCACCTGAGAACCATGGGCGATTTTGCAATTTTACTGACGGATTTTTCACTTTTAAAACTTTTCATATAACAAATGAATAAAGATAAAACATCAATAATGCCACTTTTGATGAAATGCAGCGAGCAAACGCGATAATTCCCGATATTTTGGATCTTTAAATCTCCACGACAAATGTCCGCTAACAACTTCCGCTGTATTTGCCCCTTCAGCTCCCTCTTGAATTTACCTTAGTTTCTATCTTTTTTTTTAACTGTAAATTTAGGTAGCTGTGCCTCACGGTCACCCCGACTGGCACAGTAAATTGCAGCTCAAAAACTGGCCGTTTTCGATGTTTTTAACGGGTGTGAAAGTGCGTGTTTTCCCATTCACTAACATGTACCGGAAGTGACGCTTGTCCCCCAGTTAAAATTTGCGGTCACGTGGGTGGGGATCTACGCTCCAGTGACCTTTCGTGAAATCACCCTATAGAACAAATATCTACAATATAACATAGATAATATTATATAACAAATATAGGGCGGCACGGTGGCGCAGCGGTAGAGTTGCTGCCTCACAGCGCCAGAGACGCGGGTTCGATCATGACCACGGGCGCTGTCTGTACGGAGTTTGCACGTTCTCCCCGTGACCTGCGTGGGTTTTCTCCGAGATCTTACGATACCTCCCACACTCCAAAGACGTGCAGGTTTGTATGTTAACTGACTTAGAATAAATGTAAAATTATCCCTAGTGTGTGTGTGAGATAGTGTTAGTGTGCGGGGATCGCTGGTCGGCACGGACTCGGTGGGCCGAAGGGCCTGTTTCCGCGATGTATCCCGAAACTAAACTAAAGTAAATGAATGAAGGATACGCAAGAGACTGTCGATGATAAAGAAGGCGTCTGAAGAAGGGTTTCAGGCCCCGAAACGTTGCCTATTTCCTTCGCTCCATAGATGCTGCCGCACCTGCTGAGTTTCTCCAGCATTTTGTGTCTACCTTCGATTTTCCAGCATCTGCAGTTCCTTCTTAAACACCGTCTTTGTTTCTCCCCCTCCAGACGTACATGGAAGACCACCTGAAGATCAAGGACCGGCTTCACAAGGAGTGGGAGGCTCTGTGTGCGTACCAGGCCGAGCCCAACGCCTGCACCGTCGCGCAGACCGAGGCCAACGCCAAGAAATGCCGCAACCCGGCCTTCGTGCCCTGTACGTGTCAGCGCAAACCTCGTTATGATCGTGTAGATACACAGAGCCAGGTGGCGCATGTCCGAAGATAGATACAAAAAGCTGGAGTAACTGAGCGGGACGGGCAGCGACTCTGGAGAGAAGGAATGGGTGACACTAGACAATAGACAATAGACAATAGGTGCAGGAGTAGGCCATTCGGCCCTTCGAGCCAGCACCGCCATTCACTGTGATCATGGCTGATTATCCCCAATCAGTACCCCGTTCCTGCCTTCTCCCCATATCCCCCTGACTCCGCTATTTTTCAGAGCCCTATCTAGCTCTCTCTTGAAACTGCTTCCACCGCCCTCTGAGGCAGAGAATTCCACAGACTCACCACTCTCTGTGAGAAAAAGTGTTTCCTCGTCTCCGTTCTAAATGGCTTACCCCTTATTCTTAAACTGTGTGGCCCCTGGTTCTGGACACCCCCAACATCGGGAACATGTTTCCTGCCTCTAGTGTGTCCAAACCCTTAACAATCTTATATGTTTCAATGAGATACCCTCTCATCCTTCTAAACTCCAGTGTATACAAGCCCAGCTGCTCCATCTCAGCATATGACAGTCCCGCCATCCCAGGAATTAACCTTGTAAACCTGCACTGCACTCCCTCAATAGCAAGAATGTCCTTCCTCAAATTAGGGGACCAAAACTACACACAATACTCCAGGTGTGGTCTCACTAGGGCTCTGTACAACTGCAGAAGGACCTCCTTGCTCCTATATTCGATTCCTCTTGTTATAAAGGCCAACATGCCATTTGCTTTCTTCACTGCCTGCTGTACCTGCATGCTTACTGTCATAGACTGATGTACAAGGACCCCCAGATCCCGTTGTACTTCCCCTTTTCCCAACTTGACGCCATTCAGATAGTAATCTGCCTTCCTGTTTTTGCTACCAAAGCGGATAACCTCACATTTATCCGCATTAAACTTCATCTGCCATGCATCTGCCCACTCACCCAAGACTTCTTGAGTCTGAAGAAGAGTCTCGACCCGAAACGTCGCCCATTTCTTCTCTCCAGGCCTGGGTATTTTTAAGGCGAAGATACATAGATACATAGAAAATAGGTGCAGGAGTAGGCCATTCGGCCCTTCGAGCCTGCACCGCCATTCAATATGATCATGGCTGATCATCCAACTCAGTATCCCGTACCTGCCTTCTCTCCATACCCCCTGATCCCTTTAGCCACAAGGGCCACATCTAACTCCCTCTTAAATATAGCCAATGAACTGGCCTCAACTACCCTCTGTGGCAGAGAGTTCCAGAGATTCACCACTCTGTGTGTGAAAAAGTTTCTTCTCATCTCGGTCCTAAAGGATTTCCCCCTTATCCTTAAGCTGTGACCCCTTGTCCTGGACTTCCCCAACATCGGGAACAATCTTCCTGCATCTAGCCTGTCCAACCCCATAAGAATTTTGTACGTTTCTATAAGATCCCCTCTCAATCTCCTAAATAAGCCAGTATAAGCCAAGTCTATCCAGTCTTTCTTCATATGAAAGTCCTGACATCCCAGGAATCAGTCTGGTGAACCTTCTCTGCACTCCCTCTATGGCTATAATGTCCTTCCTCAGATTTGGTAGTAAGATAGATAGATGTGCAGGAGGGAACTGCAGGTGCTGGTTGAAACCGCAGATAAGACACAAAATGCTGGAGTAACTCAGCGGGACGGGCAGCATCTCTGGAGAGAAGGAATGGGCGACGTTTCCGTTCGAGACCCTTCTTCAGAACACTGAATAGGTGATGTTTCTGTTCGAGACCCTACTTCAGATCACTGAAGAAGGGTCTCGACCCGACACGTCACCCATTCCTTCTCTCCAGAGATGCTGCCTGTCCCGCTGAGTTACTCCAGCTTTTGTGTCTCATGATCAGAGATAGATAGATTGTTGATTAGTCAGGGGTTATGGGGAGAAGGCGGGAGAATGGGGTTAGGAGGGAGAAATAGATCAGCCTCTCTGCTCATAATACTACAAGTGCGATCAGCCCATCAAGTCTACTCCGCCATTAAATCATGGCTGATCTATCTCTCCCTCTCAACCCCATTCTCCTGCCTTCGCCCCATAACCCCTGACACCCGCACTAATTGAATGCTCCTGCAAGTAAGGATGTTCATTGTTCTGTTTTTGGTACGTATGGCTGTAAAACATTCCAGGGCTAGAGGGTGTGAGCCTCAGGGAGAGGTTGATTAGACAATAGACAATAGGTGCAGGAGTAGGCCATTCGGCCCTTCGAGCCAGCACCGCCATTCAATGTGATCATGGCTGATCATCCCCAATCAGTACCCCGTTCCTGCCTTCTCCCCATATCCCCTGACTCCGCTACCTTTAAGAGCCCTATCTAGCTCTCTCTTGAAAGCATCCAGAGAACCTGCCTCCACCGCCCTCTGAGGCAGAGAATTCCACAGACTCACCACTCTCTGTGTGAAAAAGTGTTTCCTCGTCCCCGTTCTAAATGACTTACCCCTTATTCTTAAACTGTGTGGGTCTCTATTCCTTAGAGCGCAGGAGGATGAGGGGTGATCCTATAGAGGTGTATTAGCTCATGAGGGGAATAGATCGGGTAGATGCACAGAGTCTCTTGCTCAGAGTAGGGGAATCGAGGACCAGAGGACACAGGTTCAAGGCGAGGGGGAAAAGATTTAATAGGAGTCTGAGGGGTGACTTTTTCACACAGAGGGTGGTGGGTGTATGGAACGAGCTGCCAGAGGAGGTAGTTGTGGCTGGGACTATCCCAACGTTTAAGAAACAGTTACATAGGTACATGGATAGGACAGGTTTGAAGGGATATGGACCAAACGCAGGCAGGTGAGACTAGCGTAGCTGGGACATTGTTGGCCGGTGTGGGGAAGTTGGGCCGAAGGGCCTGTTTCCACACTGTATCACTCTGTGACTCTTGATTTACAGATGACCATAACCGGGTGGTTCTGAAGGCGGAGATGAATCCCTCGAGGACGGACTTCATCAACGCCAGCCCCATCGTAAGTGTCGACAATGGGTTGGGCGCGTGAACAGGTTTGGGTCGGAGTAGCCGCCAGTCTGGGTCGGTCTCTGTAGCCCCACCAAGGAGAGCCTTGTCTTTCAGGACAACACCTCATAGATTCACCAGATCCAGTCAAGGGCTTTGCACCTTGGAGCGCTGGAGTTGTGAGGGGTGATCTTGTAGAGGTGTATAAGATCGCGGGGGGGGGGGGGGGGGGTGTATATCAGTCTTTTACCCTGGATAGACACAAAATGCTGGAGAAACTCAGTGGGTGAAGCAGCATCTCTGGAGAGAAGGACATTCTTGCCATTGAGGGAGTGCAGCGTTGGTTCACCAGGTTAATACCCGGGATGGCGGGACTGTCATATGCTGAGAGAATGGAGCGGCTGGGCTTGTATACTCTGGAGTTTAGAAGAATGAGAGGGAATCTTATTGTAACATATAAGATTATTAAAGGTTCGGCCCTTCGAGCCAGCACCGCCATTCAATGTGATCATGGCTGATCATCCCCAATCAGTACCCCGTTCCTGCCTTCTCCCCATATCCCCTGACTCCGCTATTTTTTAAAGCCCTATCTAGCTCTCTCTTGAAAGCATCCAGAGAACCTGCCTCCACTGCCCTCTGAGGCAGAGAATTCCACAGACTCACAACTCTCTGTGTGAAAGAATGTTTCCTCGTCTCCGTTCGAAATGGCTTACCCCTTATTCTTAAATTGTAGCCCCTGGTTCTCCCCCAACATCGGGAACATGTTTCCTGCCTCTAGCCTGTCCAAGCCCTTAACAATCTTATATGTTTCAATGAGATGCCCTCTCATCCTTCTAAACCCCAGAGTGTACAAGCCCAGCTGCTCCATTCTCTCAGCATATGACAGTCCCGCCATCCCGGGAATTAACCTTGAACCTACGCTGCACTCCCTCAATAGCAAGAATGTCCTTCCTCAAATTAGGGGACCAAAACTGCACACAATACTCCAGGTGTGATCTCACTTGGGCCCTGTACAACTGCAGAAGGACCTGCCTCCCCAGCCCTCTGAGGCAGAAAATTCCACAGACTCAAATTCCTCAAATTAGGCGACCAAAATAGACAATAGGTGCAGAAGACCTGAAGACTGGTGGAAAAAAACAGACAAATGCTTACTGAATATATTGATGGTAGCTGGTAAAAAAACTTTCACAAAGAAATGGTTATCGCAGGAGAGCCCAACTCTGAATGCATGGATGGACATCACAATGGATATTTATGTATTATTACTGGGCAGTGCATATTAAGAATATGATTCACTGGCTGGATAGTTCTACCCAACAGACAGAATGGATAAAAATGGAGAAGGAGGATTGTCATCCTTGTAACATAGGAACGATCCTCTTCTCCCCCAAAAAACTGAATAACATAATATATAAGAAGAACCCAATTATATATGGTACAATAAGAATTTGGAAACAAATAAAATTATCTTTAAAATTAAGAAATCTATCATTGTTAATGCCAATAGCGAATAACCCTTTATTTAAACCATCTCTTATTGATAAGACATATAACTAATGGGAAAGTATCGGAATTAGAAGGATCGGAGATATGTATGAAATGGGAAACCTACTATCATTCCAACAATTACAATTAAAATTTAAACTGAAAAACAACCAATATTTTAAATATCTTCAGATTTGCGATTTCATGAAAAAATATATACAAGGATATCAAAAAATAACTCCTGAATTATTGGAAGAAGCAATGAATATTGAAGCTGACTCACAAAAATTAATATCATATTTATATAATAGTATTCTAAATATAGACTTAGAGAAGAGTGGGAACGGGAACTAATAGTAAGATTAAACGAGAACTTACCAGTTTGAAGTTTGATCTGTATTTTATGAGGAGTTACGATGAGGGATTACGTGAAGAACCCGCTCAGTGCGCAGGCGCGGCATACTTCCAAGCAGCGGTGTGGAATCACAGATAGACACAGTTATTTTGAAGTAAACATAGTAAAGATAAGGAGACATCAATTTATTAGTTTGATCCATATAATGAGGGTGGGAGCGGAGGGCACGTAATCCCTCATCGTAACTCCTCATAAAATACAGATCAAACTTCAAACTGGTAAGTTCTCGTTTAATCTTACTATTTTACTTCGGAGTCACGTGAGTGACTACGTGAAGATTTCAAAGCTCTGTGATTTCAAACCGTGTAACAGTTTCATTTCATTCACTGCCGAAGTTCTTGAGGGAGGAAGTGTTATCGTAATGAACCAATGAGTCTATTTGTAGAAAAACACAATGGTATTTTTTAAACAATAACAACAAAGAATTAAGTTGCTCCCCTGGGCTTAAATTAAATATTTGCAGTTCGTAAATCTTTACTGCAAATAAACCAGGTTTTGCCAACGGCTTATTATAAAATTTCTGAACGGTCTTTTCCCTTCCCACCATCCTGCTGTAGCCAGGATGTGGTCTATAGGCATGTCCATTCTTTAGCCGTCGACATGGATGCTGCCCTGGTGGAATAAAATTTGTACATGTTAGTGTTTATCCCAGCAGTTTCTAGCACCTGCTTGAGCCATCTCGCAATGGTTTGGCTCGTACCCCACCATAAGGTTTTTGTGACTGACCCACAAGGCTTTTCATCTCCCTCGAATATTCTGGTTGTGTCTATGTAGGATAGTAGGTGGGTCATGGCACATAACCGTGGTTCTGGTGGGTAAGCCACGACTGGATTAGGTGTTCCTGGTCTGCTCTGTTTGACCAGTCGCTGGATAACGACAGATCTGGTCTGGAGCTGTGATCATGTTGTCCAGTCGCAATAGGTGTAGTGACTGGACCCTCTGAGCGGATACAAGTGCCATCAACATGAGCGTCTTTAGTGTAGCTTGCTCGAGGCCGGGGGATCTGGCTGGTGGCCATTCCCTGAGATATGTCAGGACCACACTGATATCCCAAATATGGGTATACCTGGGCTTAAGGCTTGATATTGTAAATGCTCTTCATCAGTTTTACCACCAGTGGATGGGATCCCATCGCATGTTGTTCTGCCGCTGGTTTGAGATAAGCAGAAAGAGCACTCTGCGCTGTGTTGATGGCACTGTAGCTGATCCCTACATCGTGGTGTAGATAGGCCAGGAACTCCAGTATGTTGGTGGCTGTGGCTGTTGCGTGTGTTGTCCCTGTTTCCTGGCAGTACTTCTCCCTTTTTTGATGCTGGTTAAGTACTGCCTCTTGGTGGATGTTCGAAGGGATGCCGACATGGTGGTGATGGTTTGTTTGGACAATCCCAGTTCCAGGTAAGGTCTGTTCAAACTTGCAACCCAGGCGTTTAATTTTCTCATGGCATGGGTGTTTAGCTTACCTGGTAGGTAAGTAGCTGATAGCCAAATATGTCTTTCGACATACCATTGCCAAATCATGTTGACCAATTTGTCGCATGATAATGATTTTATGCCACCCATATGGTTAATAGAAGCCATCACCGTAGTATTTATCAATTTGTAACCGAACATGCAAGTGCTGCATATTAGATAAATATGCTTTTAAACCATAAAAGGCACCCAACATCTCTAGATAGTTAATGCCCAGTGTAAGTAGTAATGATGACTCTAGTTTAGTCCATCTACCACTTGTGCTGGATATGGAGTTAGTCGCTCCCCAGCCTTGAGCACTGGCATCTGTTTGAATAACTAAAGTAGGGTTAGTGATAAAGATAAGGCTGAAACTATGCCAAACGTTTTCTGCCCACCACTGTAGCTCTGATATTGCTTCAGTGGGTAAGTTCATGACACGATCATAGTGACCTGTACGTCGTTTTATTGCCCGTACCTTTGCTCTCTGTAAAGAATTTTGATAGTGCAAAGGTCCGAATTGTGTAGCCGGAAATGCTGCTACCATTTCCCCAATTACTCTTGCTACTTGTCGAATAGTTGGTCGCTCGTTGACCATTAATTTGTTGCATGATTGTGCTAATTCAACCATTTTTGCCTTTGGCAAGGTAACAGTCATATAGACTGAGTTAATTGTGAAGCCCAGGTAGTCCATGATAGTGGATGGCTTCAACTTAGATTTATCTGGATGTAGGACGAACCCCAGAGTTTCGAGGAGCTGTTTTGTAGCTGATGCTGCTGCCACAGCCAATTCCATCGTTTTACCTACTATGAGAATATCCTCCAGATATGCCATGACAATATGTTTTTGTTTTCTTAGTATTGCCATGGCTGGGTTCAATATTTTGGTGAATAATCTTGGGCTGAAGTTCGCCCATAGGGCAATGCTTTGTACCATCCAGATAAATTTTAGGTATCTGCGATGATCCTTGTATATGGGTACTAGATAGTAAGCATCTTTAAGATAAATGCTTGCATGAAGTGTCCTTTGGAATTCAGTTGTTTGGCAGTAACATATGTCTCCATTTTGAAATGTATATACTTAACAAATTTGTTTAGTGATGTTAAATCAATGATGATGCGACAGACACCATCTTTTTTGGTTTTAGTGAATATATTCGATACAAATTCCAAAGGTTCATGTTTGGTCTTTTCGATGACCCCCTTTGTGATAAGTCTCACCAGTTCAGCTTGTCCCTCACGTTTCTCTTTGACGGAAGGAAAATACCCTTTGGGGCCATTGTTGAACTGGCGGCGTTTTTTCTGACATGAATTGTATTTTATATCCTGTAATGTTGTTGAGTATATACTTGTCACTCGTGACCATACCCCATGCTTCTTTAAACAAGTGTAATCTCCCCCCTGTTAATAAAGCACCCTTATTCTCTATATGCTGGTAGGGACCAGACCCACCTACCTCCATGGTTATTGGCGATTCTGTTTCTTCATTTTCCTGAAGATTTTGTTCTGACGTGCTGGCGATGTTGGGGGGAGGCGCATTTTCCAGAGGGTCCGCTGCGGGCCCTGATCTGAAAGATCTTTGGGGATAATGTGCGGACCCCAAGCGTTCACCAGTCCCATATTGCGGACGTCGACTGGTGGATGCCGTGGGGTGCTGCCACTTGGGTATCGGAGGTCTTGGTTTGCTCGTCCCGGGGCCTGCCCTCATTAGGCCGAAGGTTTTTGATGCTTCCTGCATCTCCTTCAGTTTTTATTGAAATCTTTCCCAAATGGCAGCGCGTCCGTCTCCGCAGCTGGGGCTTTACACAAGCCAGCAAATTTGGGATTGAGGGCAGGTCTTATGTTTCCCTCCGGAGATTGTTGATCTCAAATTGTGTGGTACACATTAATGCCAGCACATCCTGCTGGCAGGTATCCATCTCCGTGGTCTCAATGGAACGAGCAAAGGCTGTGATGGCCGACGTCAGGAGCCTTAGGATCCGCTGTAGCTTGAGTTCTTGGGTCTGGATGTGTGACCCACATGCCCCCAGATTTGGCTGTTGACACTTTTTACTTTGAGGGCCTCACCGTTTTCTGGTGCTGTGTTGTTTCAGCACCTCAGCGAGCACCTTTTCCAGTAATGGTTGATGCTGGCCGCCATTCTTGGTTCCAGCGGTGCTCCAGCCCGTGGGGTTGCTACAAGCGGTCCATCACACCCAACAGCTCTTCATGTTCCTGCACCCCTGGCATACTCCCGAATTCGTCCGCCTGCCCCTGTTCCAGACCAGCCCAGCCCTGGTCACCAATGCTAGCCTCCAGTAATGAGGGAGCAGAGGGCAGTGCATGAGGCACTGTGGAGGGGGTGCCTGACCTCCCTCCGCAAGAGCGCTCTTTCTGCGCATCTCGCTGGAGCTGCTCCAATTGCTGTTGGATGCAGCTCAGGCGGCTGTCTCTCCTCCATTTAGGTGGAGACACATCCCCGTCCGACGAATCGGACGCCACCGGCCGGATGCCTGTTCGGATGGCTAGACATCCAGCCCGCAGTTCAGGCACTAGCGGGACTGGGCTCGGCGCGGTTATGGGGATAGCGGGGCGACCGGTAATTGTTCCTACCGCCTGTTGCTGCCCCCCCCCTGCAATGGAACGCTCCTCCGCTGGAGTCGAGCAGGGGACAGGTTCTTCTGGAGCTTTTGTGCCTTGTAGTAGCGAGAGCGCCCCTCAAGCAGCGCGTCTCGCAGGCATCTGCTCCGTGAGCCGCTCCAGCGGCTCAGTCGGCTCTCTCTCCCCCCGTGCGGGTGGAGAGACGTCCCGTCCGACATCGGGAAACACCTGCCGGATGCCTCTCGAGTGGCTATGCGTCCAGCCAGCTGCTTCAGGTACTAGCGGGCTGGCCTCGGCACGGTGTCGGGGAATTACGGAACACCGGGTAACGCTCCTACCGCCTGTTGCTGCCCCCCTCCCCAACGGGAAAACGGGGGACAGTTTTGTTCCAGAGCCTTTTTCTCTGCCTGTAAAAAACACAAGCAGAAAAAGGCTCACCTGTAAAAGAAAACCCGACCTCAGGGTACTCACCTGACGGTCCGGTTCATCCTGTAACGGGACAGCCTAACTCCCGTGGCAGCCGCTGTTGCACTGCTGGCGTAATGCCGCGCCTGCGCACTGAGCGGGTTCTTCACGTAGTCCCTCACGTGACTCCGAAGTAAAATGATAAAAATCACGAAGGTTACATGGGAAAAATACTTGATATATATTCACAAATGTTCGATTAATGTAAGACATAATCTAATTCAATTAAAAATTTTACATAGATTATATTATTCAAAAACAAGATTGAACAAATTTTATCCAAATATATCCGCCACTTGTGATAAATGTCTAGCCCAAAACGCAACTATAACACACTACTTAGTTTCCTGCATAAAACTTTATAGATTTTGGAGTGATATTTTTGAAATATTTACAAAATTATTCAAGATAAGAATGGAACCTAATACTGAAATGATTATATTTGGAGTAATGGAAGATGGGAATAAGTTGAACACATCCCAAATTTTATTTTTTAACTGGTTTAATAATAGCAAAAAAATTAATACTTAAATTTTGGAAAAATACATCAATACCAACGCTTAAAATGTGGATTGCAAGTATGTTGGACACCGCACATCTTGAAGAAATGCGATTCCTCCTAATGGATAAATCAGACCAATTCATAACGAGTTGGTCTCCATTTGTCGTCTTTTTGGAATCATATGGTGCAACACAATTGTAAAAACTAACTGTTTCAGGACTGGACGAGGGTTGGTCAAGATTATAAACAATGATCTCCTTACCTTTTTTTTTTTTTAATTTTATTTTATTTATTATTTTTTATTTTTCTTTATGTCTTATTCTCTTTTTTCTATTTTCTTTTTCTCAACTTTCTTCACTCATTCGTCTTTCTTCTTTTTCTTCACACACTATTATATATCACGTCTTCCTATCCTTTACTATCTAACTTATTTTTTTTATTCTAATCTTTCTTTAATATAACAAAAAAAAATAAGAAGCTGTACATAAAATGTATTATGAAAATATATATTATGCACTTTGGTGCCATATGATTGTACTTACTTCTAATAAAATAAAATATTTAAAAAAAAGAAAATAAGAGCATATGTTGACTTTAAATTTGATTTATTTGTGTCAGGCTGGGAAACTGGGTTAACTATGTGATGCCTCATAGGCCAGACGTTATTTTTACAGATTTTTTTGATTATATGGTAAAGAAAGGATCACTCCCTCATGGCCCTGTCCCACGGTACCAGTTCATTCCAAGAGCTCTCCCGAGTTTAAAAATAACCAAACTCGTGGTAAGCACGGAGAATGTACGTAGCGGGTACGTCGGAGCTCGGGGACGTCTCTTAGCGGCTCGTAACGCTAACGGCAGGTACTCGGGAAGACTCGCTAACGGCAGGTAAGCTCGGGAAGACTGGTGAAGATTTTTTCAACATGTTGATAAAAAATGTCCACGAGAGCCCCGAGTACCGACGAGCGGCCATCACCCGTAAATCTCCGCGTTCGAATCAGGGCAAACTCAGGAGAGCTCTTGGAATGAACTCGTACCGTGGGACAGGGGTTTAAGTGTTTGTATTTTTTACAATGCTCTTGTTTCTACATTTGTTTTGTACAAATCTCAAAGAGAGGCAATTCAAGACAAACATAAGTGGATGATGTATACATTAGTATTATATGTGACAAATAAATGTACCTTGTAAACCTGAAACACATTATACGGAAATGTGTTTGCTGTGGAATGGTTTGTTTTATTGTGTTGTAAATATTATTTTTAATAATTGAATACATTTTTTGATATAATACTTTTTTTTAAACCACGCCTGCTTCCTCCTGGCTGCACGGACTCGTGCTCTGTGCCCCCCCCCCCCCCCCCCCCCCCCACACACACACACACAGATCGACCATGACCACAGGATGCCGGCCTACATTGCCACACAGGGACCGCTCTCTCACACCATCCCCGACTTCTGGCAGGTGAGGTGGGCCGGTGTGTGGGGGGTGGGGGGGGGAGGGGGGGGGGGGGAGGGGAGACTGTCTCCCAGTAACACACGGGGTGGGGGGGGGGGGGGGGAGGGGGGAGAACGAGGGTGGGTGAGGAGAGTCTGGCCGACCAGTTGACCGCTGCAGATGGTGTTCGAGGAGGGGAGAGTGGGAGGGGAGACTGGCCACTTGCTTTACCATTACAGATGGTGTGGTGTGTGGGAGAACAGGGTGGGTGGTGGAAGGGGGTAGTTGGGGTGGGGGAGGGGGTGGGGCGGATGGGGTGGGCAGTGGGGGAGGGGATGGGGTGGGCAGTGGGGGAGGGGGTGGGGGGGCGGAGGGGGTGGCAGTGGGGAGGGGTGGTCAGTGGGGGAGGGGGGTGGGTGCAGGTCAGTGGGGGAGGGGGTGGGGCGGGTTGAGGTGGGCAGTGGGGGAGGGGTTGGTCAGTGGGGGAGGGGGTGGGGCGGAGGGGGTGGGCAGTGGGGGAGGGGTGGTCAGTGGGGGAGGGGGTGGAGAAGGTGGGTGGACTAAATGGGGTGGTCAGTGGGGGAGGGGGTGGGGTGACTCTCATGACCGTTACAGTTGGCGTCGTGTATGGGAGAACAGGGTGGGTGGGGGAGGGGGGGAGGTTGGAGGGTGGGGATTTGTGGGGGGGGCTGGGGTGGAGGTTGGGGGTGGGGAGACTGACCCCCTGCCCGCCCGCTTGACCATTACAGATGGTGTGGGAGAACGGCTGCACGGTGCTGGTGATGCTGACGCCTCTGGTGGAGGATGGGCTGCGACACTGTGACCGATACTGGCCCGACGAGGGGTCCTCACTCTACCACATCTACGAGGTGGGGGCAACACCGGGGGAGGGGGATGGGGCGGGGGGGGGAGGGAGAGAGGAGGAAGGTAGGGGGGGGGAGGTGGTAAAATGGGGAAGGTGAGTGGAGGGGGGAGGGAGTCACAGGAGAGAGGATGGGGAAGGGGATAGAGGGGGGAAGGAGAGGTGAGGGGGAATGGAGAGGGGTCGGAGAGAAGGGGGAGGTGGTTGTAGTGGGAGGAGGCTATGGAAAGAGAAGAGGGGAGAGGACAGGAATGGAGGGGAGAAGGGTGGTAGGGGAGGGGAAAGAGGTAGGGGGTGAGTGGGTGGATAGGGGAGGGAGGGGCCCAGGTGGGCTAGCGAGCTGGGGGCGGGGGGGCTTGTGCTGATCCTGCCAGTGTTCCGAGCAGTGGAGACCCTCTCCCCTCCTCTCCTCTCCCATCCCCCCTACTCTCCTCTCCTCTCCTCTCCCCTCCCCTCCCCTCCCCTCCCCTCCCCTCCCCTCCCCTCCCCTCTCCTCCCCTCCCCTCCCCTCCCCTCCCTCCCCTCCCCTCCCCTCCCCTCCCCTCCCCTCCCCTCCCCTCCCCTCCCCTCCCCTCCCCTCCCCTCCCCTCTCCTCCTCTCCTCTCCTCTCCCACTCCCCTCTCCTCCCCTCCTCTCCCCTCCCTTCCTCTCCTCCTCTCTCTCCCCCTCCTCTCCCCTCCCCTCCTCCCCCCTCCCCATTCTCTCTCCACCTCATTGAATGAATGAATAAGTTTATTGGCCGAGTGCGTTCACATACAAGGAATTTGCCCCGGCGCTCCGTTCGCCAGTGACAACACGACATACAGCGACCAATTAAGAATGACACATGACACATCAATAATAAATAGTTCCCCCCCCCCTTCCCCCCTCACGCGACACTAACCCTTAGAACCTCTGACACAAGATGCAGGAAAAATGTTCCCAATGTTGGGCGAGTCCAGAACCAGGGGCCACAGTCTTAGAATAAAGGGGAGGTCATTTAAGACTGAGGTGAGAAAAAACTTTTTCACCCAGAGAGTTGTGAATTTGTGGAATTCCCTGCCACAGAGGGCAGTGGAGGCCAAGTCACTGGATGGATTTAAGAGAGAGTTAGATAGAGCTCTAGGGGCTAGTGGAGTCAAGGGATATGGGGAGAAGGCAGGCACGGGTTATTGATAGGGGACGATCAGCCATGATGCCAATGAATGGCGGGTGCTGGCTCGAAGGGCCGAATGGCCTCCTCCTGCACCTATTGTCTATGTTTCTATGTAACCCCCCCCACCTGTCCCCCAGGTGAACCTGGTGTCAGAGCACATCTGGTGCGAGGACTTCCTGGTGCGGAGTTTCTACCTGAAGAACGTCCAGACGCAGGAGACGCGGACCCTCACCCAGTTCCACTTCCTCAGCTGGGCCGCGCAGGGAACGCCCGGCTCCACCCGGCCCCTGCTCGACTTCCGCAGGTACGGGGGACGCGGGGGATGGGGGGGGGGGGGGGGGGGATGGCGGGACAGGTGAGGGTGTTGAACGGCCTCCTCTCTCAAGGGTCACTAACGCCCGCTGTTTGTCTACCACAAGTGCGGGGGGGGGACAGGGGGGATGGGGGGGGGGGGGGCAGGACGGGGAGGGGGGGGGTTGCTGGGGTTGGTGGGACACTGTGTAGACGGCCTCCTCTCCCAGCGGTCACTAGTTCGCCCGCTGCTCTCCTTGTACGGCTGGGCTTGTACACTCTGGAGTTTAGAAGGATGAGAGGCAATCTTTTTTTTTTCTTTTTTTTTCTTCTTTTATTTATTAGAAGTACGGTAAATTACAATAACACACAACACATATATCTTAATACCTATCTCTCTCAATACCAATAGCCAATAACCCATCGTTTAAACCATCAATCATAGACAAATCATTTATACAATGGGAAAGAATGGGAATCAAAACGCTCGGAGATCTGTATGAATTGGGAAAATTACTATCATTTCAACAACTACAACTGAAATATAATTTGAAAAATAACCAATATTTTAAATATCTTCAAATTTGTGATTATTTGAAAAAATACACAAAAGACACATAATATGCCTTCCGACTTACTGGATGAAGCAATGAAGACAAAGGCGGAATCAGCTAATTTAATATCGTACTTATA